>NW_023606277.1:0-17206 GCF_013339745.2 Dermacentor silvarum
GCGCGTGCGCCGATCCACGCTTCGCGAGACGTCTCGCGTGGCTCGGAGCGGGGCAACGGTATGGACGAACACAGATCGTTCGAACGCGCTAACCGTTCGCGTGACCGTACAGTGAACGACTAGGCGATGGTGTCACAGCATGGGGCGAACATATTCGCTCGCTATCGGTCGCGGTGAGTCGGACTTGCTTGATTTGTCGCGCGCCCATGTGCATGTTCAATTGGTTGTAATTCGGGTAGTGTGCATTAGTGTATGAAAGGTGCAATAAAGCCCTTTTGATGTTTGCACTACTGTGTTGTCGTTCCCTTGTTCCAAGAGCATGTGTGAGTCCCACAAGTGGTCTATACTGTTTTAGTTTTTTTTTAGTTTCCTGATATTCGATTTCATCTATGGCTTCTTTTTTTCTTGACTCTATACGATATTCATTCGAAATCTACTATTCAGTATTCCCACACCACTACTTTACATGGAACACAACGCTTCTCTGCTTCAATGGTTGCTTTAGGTCATATGATGTGCGATTTGAGAGGTGTGTTCGCCGCACGTAATAAAAACCATTGACCATCTGCGCGTATGGAAGTTTCATTTATTGTCTTGGTATTTCATTGCGGCGGCAGTGAAATTTATATTTAAATCGTGTAATAAACTTATTTCGTTATATTGAAGTTCATTATATCGAGGTCGAACTATATTCTAACATTCATGATTCAATTCAACCCCTAATTGAAACAACACGCACTTCTGCTTATGTACCGATCTTCGAGACATTAAGAAATCATACATGCCAGGTCAGAAAATTAAACAACGCGACAGATGCTTCTGTTTTCACAGTTCCTGCCACGTAGAAATTATGTTGGCGAGTTGACCAAAGCACAAATTTTGCAGTGTTTGATTGGCGAAGTGGTAGGAGCACTGAAGGTTTGTTTTGAAGATACCTCCCGCCAACGTGCGCGGAGGCTGCCGGTAGAGGCGGCGTTCTCATTACTGTGTATTAAAGAGTTTAATAAACTTTTGATGTTTTGCATGTTCGCACATCACTACCTTGACGCCTATGCTGCATTGGCACACAACAAAGTGACTCACCAGAGGGAGCTCGTGAGCAAAGGCAGGACAGCATCCACAGGCTCCGTGCAGCCCTCGAGAGAAGGCCACAGTGGCTGCTGACTGTCGGCCAGTTCACCTTCGTCCATCTCTGGCTCCTGCAGCCACATATTAGTATGGGTCATTAGGGCTCTCAAGCTGGTCATCACAGGAAGAGCAGAAGACAACACGGACACGACCTCTGTTTCGATTAGCAAGGGCACTGCCATCCTGGTCTGTTACACAATTTCTCGGACTTGTGCGAAGAGATGTCAAATTAACATGATCGGGTGCCGGGGATTTTTCGAAGTGCAACAAATTAAATTTGTCAAAGTAACAAATTTTCGGGCTTTAAGTTCAAATGCATTTGTCGGCAATATGTTGCGGAAATTTAAAGTTTTTAATCTTAAAGTTCAAATAAAAATTTACTTACGCCAATGCATAACTTTAATTAGAATAATTAGTGTAAAGATAATTAGCAAGATGGCTTTTTAGTCACGTCCCTTAAAGACACTTCGTAATCAACATCAAAGCCCTCAGAATTAGGATTCATATGAAGTGTTGAATTTTCACACAAAACATGCAGGCTTTTTGCGATGGTAGACCACGTTGGAAAACAAAAGTGTGAGCAAAACTGACAGTCATAAGCTTTGTTGCACCATCTGTCATATAAAAACAAAGCCTACCACAAAATTTTAGTTTACCCAACTTCCAAGTAGATGGTGAAACCAGTCTATGAGTGTTTCACGTTCATGAATTATTTTAAACACAGCTGGTGTGTATCAGCAGCCAGGCAAGTACAGATGACATCAGTTATTTCGACCCTGATGGGACTGATGAGCTTGGTCGAATCAACTTTCCCTTACTGTGCAGGCAAAATGGCGGCACCACAGTCATTTCCAATGTGGGCACAACAATGATGGGCCTGATGATGATGTGTGTGAGGATGGGAACTTGAGTTTGCAGGAGATATTTCCTCGCAGTAAAACCTTACAAGATGGTAAAAATCCATGCAGCACATGGTGAATCCAGGAAAGTTGGCAGGTATGTGATATTAAGCGCTACATTCCAATCACAGAGCCGTACACCTAAACAAGGCTGCTTCTGTTAGTGATTTTAGCTAAAATGCCTGCTTTTGTGACACTATACACTAGAACCACGGTGATACGAATGCAGCACGGATCCACGTTGGATATCGGCGTATAACCAAAAATGTGTATCATCATAGAATACACAAAATCAAGAAAAAATGATTTGTAGCAGAACAAAATTCTAATAGTGGAACCGCGTTGATACGTTCCTCGCTGCTGCGTTTTTCCCAGCTGCTACGTCGCATGTTTGCGGTCCTGACCTAATCCTACATGACTTCCATGTATTAAGTTCCCTTGACACATCGCCAATCTGTAATTTTTCTGCATTTTAGGTTGCCGTTAGAATGTGGTGGTCACGTACTTTAGCGGTGCAGCCAGCATGTACGTTGCAAATAGTGACCGGTGCGTTGCAACAAGCGACCGGCACGTGGCCAATACGGCGTGGCACATATCTTGAAAGCGATCTGCAATGTGCGCAAAGTGCGTGCCCGTGCGGGCCTCATCTTCAAAATGATCTGCGATGTTGACAAAGTGTGCCTACTGCCAGATAGCCTAGTATGTGCTGTGCTTTCAACATTTAGTTCGCGTTGACGCGAGGAGACAGCGGAACATATATTCGCTCGCTGCTGCTGCGGCCCTTCCTCACTGCAGCGTTTTTGACAGCGAGTTCCCGCGGTGATCGAGCGAAATGTGTTCGTGTTTAACTGTGCACGTGTGACACCGTGCTTGTTAATTTAGGTAGTAAGCGAATGTTTACAAGTTTATATGGCCGATAAAACTACTAGCCTTACTTCGTACAGCTGTCTACTAGGTGAAGCAATCGTTGCTTCACCTTTCAGGCAAAACTGCTAATTTTTTTCTCTCCCCCTTGAAAAACAGTTTACTACCTCTGTACGTTTTCTTCTTGCCCAACTCGACAGCGATTGCCTTGGAAGGCGTGAACGTGTGCGCACGTGATCTCCTGAATCTTTTAGCCGCCGTGGCTACTGCCGCGGTCGCCGTTGCTGCAGTGGTTCCTCATCTTTTGCGCTGGTCAAAGCATCAACTAGGCTGTGATGCGGTCCGGTCCACTCGACGGGGGAACCAATGAGAGATTGCGCAGCCTCGTGACGTGGCCGGTGCTTGGTGACTTTGGATCTCGCTGTGCCGGCATGTCTGTGCTGGTCACTCAGCTGGCTCAGCTGCTGCTGCCGTATTGCTCACGCGTTGTATGATTCGCAGCAGTGCGGCAAGACGTTCGTAAAAGCCGATGTTTTTCGTATTAAGAGCAGTGTATTGCAGCCGTGGAATTTCACAAATTTGTATCATACCGCAATTCTTACCAGCCGTGATCATATCAGCGGGGTTTTACTGTAAGTGGCAGCCTGAGCATTTCAACTGTATACTTGTCAGCAAGATTTTTAAATGTTCATTCCAAACTAGGCTTGCGCAAAATATTCGGCATTTTGGAAATATGCCATTCGATATATGCTTTGGGTCAAATTTCAGTATGCAGCATTCGAAACTTGAGAATATCAATTTAAAAACATGTATATTCATCAATTCAGCAAGCAAAGTATGAAGCCACAAACCCTACTCACAGCCAAAACAAGTCAAAGACAAAGCATTCATTTACAGTCGCCGATCAATTTTTTAAAACCTGTTTGATTATTCGCACATCCCTACAACACTGCCACATCCTATTGAACTAATGCAGTACAAGACGATGACCGAAGTTTTGAACACACACAGCATTTCGCTCAAATTTTAGGACTGGAAGAAAGTTGGCACCCCCCCCATTCAGGTTGAGTCCTGCACTCTCACTCATGTTGGAGAGAAGATTTCTCAGGTCTCCGAGAGCCATGCAGCCATTGCGAATAAACCTATACTGACATGGAAACAAACCGCAAGTTTAGTTGTCGACACACAACAAAGCAGCCTTGGATAGACCTAACAATCAAGGCAGTGGGGCCACTGACCTGTGCGGTGGAGAGCAGAAAATCGTCACGAGAAGCTTGCCACTTATCGAATGGCTCATCGGTCATCGGACCTGAGATCATGCGCACAATCCGCCTTTTGCATTGCGCTGTGGCGCCACCTTAGTGGGCTCCGCGAGAAACTATGTACGGCGTCGGGGGCCCCGCAGGACACAGAGGCACGCTGCAAGAAGCGAGCTGAAATGGTTTTGTGCATTTGTCAGTCGTTGTAATTTTCGTTTTGTGTGAGTGGCCGCTTGTTGCACAGGATGCCTAGGCCGGCAATGACTCTGGTGCGACTACAACCGCAAGTTGTTGAAATATGATGACGGGATGTGCCTCTGAACGAATACATTGCACCGTAACGCGATTGACACACCGCCTACGCTTGTATCCCTGTTATTCATATTTATTCGTACCGGAATATGAGTCCAAACATGCTTCGGAAGTTGAAATGCACGAACGTGAGCACTCGCCAGATGCCCACATCAAGTTAAGGCTGGGGTCGATTCCACTCAGCGGAGGTTAGCCGTATCGTATATAGCAGCAGAGTTCATGCATTTGCCACTGTTAGACCTGCACTGAATGTACGCTAATAGGATGATAAAAACTGCTTTTATAGCCGAGTCTTGACCAAGTGGCCATAGCTCTTTGAAGGGGCCACACTGCGCCCAGAGTATTTATGCAACGCAAGAACGGCGCATTTGTTTACATCTGGCACGCGTACGGCCACCGCTCGCTGTTAGCTTCAAGCACAGTAGAAACCGTGCACGCTCACACGAAATAATGAGGAAATGTTCAAAGGCATATATGAACACTCTCATGCACATATCAGAAGCGATCACACCTGAGACGAGAAGGCCATGAACGTCCCGGGCACATCGAAAACGGTGACAATGACCACCTAGCCACACTGACACGCGGAAAATGCCGATGCCCGCTGTACTCGCGTGGCAACGATGCGGTGTTGTTGCTACAATGCAGCATCGAAAGGGCCATCACTTGTTGCCTGTTTAGCATAAGAGGCAAACTGTGTTTTCGATAACTACTAAGGCAGCATAAAAATACACTATCCGTAATTGCACCTCATTCATGGAAGCGCCCGCGACTGCGACCGACAGCCTCGTTTCAAGAACGGTGCCTGTACCGCGGTATTAGCACTGCGTCGTTACGCCGCTTCCCACTCCGGTGTGTGCATTGTACTATGCTAAGAGTGGTTCACTTCAAGTCGGTAAGGTCAGTACCGAACTATATAAGCAGTTTCCTTCGTCCTACTCGCTTATTCTATATTTCAGGTCCGCCGGTAGCGGACGAACTCGTAGGCTGTGTTAGGCGTAATGAAGCTGCCTGAACGAGATCGACACCGCCCCAAAATTGATGTGGATGGCTGTAAAGGGCTGGAAATCGTGCATATCAGTGTCGGAAGCACGTTTCAACTCAATTTGAGCGTCAATAAATACATACACGAGCGCATTTGCGGCAATATTCACGTTGTCGGTGCGATGCTCTCACTCAGCGGCCGCTCGCACGGCGATCAGCACACTGGTTTTGTCGGCGTCGTCGGCACGGAAGCTTATCACACTACAATCACTCGCTGTCGTCGATCGCGTCGTCTGTCGCTTCTTCGTCATATACTTGTATGACAATATAGGTCTCCCACTGGCACAGTATCACCACTACAGCCAGCCGAGCGATGGCGCCGGCGTGAGGTCGACTTCTGACCGACATCAGTGTCGTGTCGGCATATATTGTGATGTACCGGACGTTAACCGAATATCGCTGTGAACAGCTGAAGTTTCTACTGAAACACAGCGCAAATACCGTGTCGTCTACCGGCACAGCGCCGACAATAAAGAGTCGCGTGCTCGACGGCTATGCTGCATACGCGTGCGTCGTCAGCTGCACGAACCACCAACGCCGTACAAAACGTTTTTCGGCGCTCGCCGCATGCACACTTGGGACATGCAAAAGGCAGATTGAGGGCCGCAGCAGTGGCATTCAGGTCCACTGTTGAGATCAGTTAGGCACACAGGCTCCTCTGTGTGCCTGGACTGGAGGAACATGCTAAGCTTGCAAGTATGCACACAGCCTTGAGCTGAATTTGCAACAAAGCCTAAAATGCTGGCGTCCACAGTCAAGATCACACTTTGCAGCAGTGCGGTGCCGCATGATGCACATTAGGCCGCACAATAGGTAAGTGCGAAACGCTCCTGCGGTCTTGACAACCACAAAATTTCAGTAGGCTGAACTACAACAACCAGCAAAAGTCCGTAAATGAATTCTCTGTAGTGATGGCTTTGTAAAAAAATGAACTATCTGAATAACAGCACTTCAGAAAAAATAAAGAAAAAAATAAAAAGAACAAATTCCTGAGATTATTCTTTTTAGATAAGTGAACTTCTCGCTGTTGTCTCAAGGCCTTATGCAAATCCTACAACTATACAGTAGACTTCCGTTAACTCGACTGTTTAATTAGAATTTTCGGTTAATGAGATTCTGGCCAAAAGCAGCAGCTGGCCCCCATGCATTTCTGAGGGCCCAAATTTCAATTTTTTCGGTCCTCAAATTGGCCTTTGCCGGATGATTTGAACTTGACCAGTCAGCACATAGCACCTGAACCCTATGGTGACCCTAATAGTGACCCCTTTAGTGTCAGCGTGTGTTGCGATGAAGCTTCGGGGACAGTGACATATCATCTCCCTTCAAAAACACCGATTCGCAGCCTGCCCTAGGAAGATTTTTAAGCCATAATTGCAGCTAACAATATCTGATTACGGAATTTACCGAATTCTAACAGTCTTAGTTTTTTCCAAGAAAATTTGCCCTAAGATTGTCTGCGCAGTGTAATTCGGCACGATGCCAACACCTCCTTCGCGGCGGTCGGATGCTCTACCACATATAACGGATGTACTGTGGCGAAACTATCCTTATAAAGCCGTGCGGCAAAGCCGACTTTAGGAAACTGGCAGCCGTTTAAGCAACACGTATTAGACCCTTGCCCTTTTTTTTTTGCTAAGTATTCGAGTGCACGTTAGCAAGTGGTCGGGAAATGCGGTGTATGGGAGGCGACGTTCTCAGTGTTGTGATGGTGCAAGTCCCCCTGACAGGATTTCTACTTTGGACACACATAAAGCGCGCGCACGTTTGATTTAGCGGCATGTTAGGATTAGAAAAATACTGCCAAATGGCATTTTTTTTCTTCATCTTGCTAAATTTGACTCGCCAGATAATGCGATCAACTTCATCGGTCCTGTAATTGTCGAATTAACGAAGTTGACTGTATCCAAATTATTCAGTTAGAAAAAAATTTGACTATTTATTATTTCCTTAGACTTCGTTTAGAGTAAAAAAAAAAAAATATTCACACACGCCTATTCGAAACATGTTAGCCTGTATAATTTATTGTTGCAACATCAAACCTCGACTTGTTCAAAGTTCTTGCTTCAAGTTTTTATTTGCAAATGTGGCTAGTAGATAATACCTTCTTCTTATTAACTACTAACCTCGTACAGGGCTCGGGAGAAGCGTGCTTTGCGGGGCCCTATCTCGTATTCGCCTTGCACGGGAGGATCGGCAAACGAGACATGCCTGCCAGATGGCACCTGCTGTGAATAAACAAGGGCAAGACATATTATTATCACTCATAGATACTATGGACACGAGACCCATGCAGAGAGGGCAAAATTAAACAAATAAGAACAATGCAAAATACATGTGAAGGCACAAAATGTGCGAATACAAATGTCATGAGGCGAAATGATTGCATCAGCAATGGTGTGTGGAAAAATATATTAGTGCGGGCAAAATAGTTTTGATGCATTTTGATGATTGTGGCTAGTTGGTCTTGTCCTTAGTGGATTTATATACGTTGAAGGGTCGAGCGCTAGTCCGTTATTGAGTAGCTGTTACTGAGTACTAGTTGAGTAATAGTGTTGCTGAGTCACTGCTATGTGATGGCATAGTGAAAGGGAATCCTTGGATGAGGAAACAGCCCCAACAAAAAGATGATAAAGAAACTGCTTACACCACTTGTTTCCTTTAGACCAGGCAGGTACAGTAAATCCTCATTATAACAAGGTAACTGAGTCGGCAAGGAAATTCAATATTAGCGGTAGTTAGATAAAACAGTGGTGAAACAGCCATTGCCCTGAATCAAAATGAAACTACTGTTTGCTACAACCGCTGCAGACGAAACTACAGTCACTACTGATGCAGTCATGGACAGCGACAATGCAGTGTTATATGTGGCGGTAAATGCAAGAATCAAGGCTATAAAGGCACAAATACCGTATTTACTCGTTTGTAACGAGTTTTTAAAAGATTTTTGCTACCCGAAGTCGATCCTTGCGTTACAATCGAATACCGAAATTCAAGCTGTCTGAAAAGTGCAACGTGCGAGTGAAAGCACGTGAGGGACGTGTGCTATCACGGAGAGCGAACGCACGGCGGAGAGCAAACGCGGCGTCTTCCGTTGTGCAAAAGCCCGTGGGGGGATGGGAGGGAGGGAGCGGAGGCAACGTTTAGCTGCGGCACCAAATGCTTGTCTTGCGACCGGGAAAGGGGAACTGGCGACTCAATCTCCCACGCGAAAGGAGGAAAGCCGGAAGGCAGCGCGGTAGGGAGGGGGTGCGGCTTCCACTCTGCTGGCTACTGCGTACTTGTAATTTGCGCGGCTCCGGGCTGTTGCGCGCACCGTATCTTGAAAGCGATGGCGACACGGCTCTTACCTTTGTATGCGCTGTGCTTTCATCGCTCAGTTTCCGCTGAAGCGATAGGACCGCACGAAACTTCGGTCACTGCTACCGCTGCACTTGCTCACGCCAGCGTTTTGACAGTGGTCGTTCATAGAGTGTGATCTATTCATATTTGCTTGTGCGCGCTGACACCATGTTAGTTAATTCAATTAGGAAGCGAATGCATCCAAGTTTATGCAGCCAATAAAACTACTATCCTTATTCCGTATAGCTGTCTACTAATTTGCTATTGCAATTGATGCTTCGCCTCTCAGGCGAAACTGCAACTTTTTCATGCATCCGGTGGTCCCGCGCTACTTAGCGGTTTTCTGATTTTTTTTTGCTGGACGCCACAAAAAGTCGCCCCTCGCGTTACAATCGAGTAAATACGGTAGGCACGAAACGTTCCTACGTTCCTGTTATTCACATACAATTTCTGTTGATGGCTGTGGTCATGTGGACTCCGCCACTTCATTTCAGTTGTATGCTGGCATCGTTTCTGCTGTTTGCATCACACTTTTGTGGCGCAGCACACTTGCCAAGCTCCGAGAGTTGTCTGAATTAACCGATGTAGGCCAAATATGGCCGAATTAACGAGAGTTTAATTGCATTAAATAATGCATACACCTGCCGGGACCAGAGGACGAGTCTCAATGATCTGATTTTCCAAATTAACGAGGGTCTAATTAATGAGGTTTTACTGTAGGGGCAATCGGTCTGATGGCCTAGTCCTTTCCTACAGCAGTCCAGGCTTCTCAGATCACCGCTACACCATCCATAATCTTGTCAGTTTTCTGCGGCATGTTTCTGCCAGCTGCGAGGAACTTTTTGCAGCTTCTTCAAGCACTTGCATAGCCAGCCACCACCACTGCGTTTCTGTTGTAGAGGGCATACAGACACACAAAAATGGCCGCTACTGTTGACATCTCCGAAGATGTCTATGATCGTCTGCTCAAGTGTCAGACATTTGCGCAATAACTCAGTCAAGCCATGCGGTCCACGGGCAACCTTAAATGTTTAAGTGAACTACAAGTAGCAGATTGCTTGAGAGAAGCTGTCCCATAACTAACCAAGAACCCCTTGTGCACACATAGGCACAGTGTGATGGTGTTGGCAGGCCTTCTTCCATGGCATCTCTATGGCCTCAGAGGTTGCAGGCATATATGCAATCTCAAAGGCCATCGCTAACTTGGGTGGCATGCAATGTATTATGGCCTTTCTAGTCAAAGCTATAAAAAAATTACACGGATCCCACGCATTGTCGGAATCGTATTAGGTGAAGCTTTCTTAGTGTTTACAAGAAATACTGCTCTTGTTTAGAGACAATTTGCAAATGGAGCACACAACGAAGTAGGACACAATTTCACTAGGAAACCCCTTGCTCAAATAAACATCTGCTGCTCCAACACCACACATACAGCCTTTTGAAACTAGTGTATTGCGCAAACTGTGCACTGAACTGAACTCATCCTGCAGAGAGGGAACATTATTTAAAACAAACCCCTGTCCGGGTCCACTAAGAAGTCTGAGGCCTAGTCGTCAGACAAGCCGAGAAGCTTAAGGTGTTCGAGCAGTGCCTTCAAGATGTCTGGGGAGAACTCTACCAGCCAGTCCTACGGGGTCACAGGTCTCTGTGTACAGTAAAAGCTGGTTAATTCTAATTACACGCGGCTGCTACAAAAATCCGAATTATACAAAATTCGAAATAATGAAAGTCAGAAAAAATTGCTCACTTAAACCGCAGGACAGGGAGAGAGCGTGGTTGGTTGACAACTGTAGTGAGCAGCCTTCATTCCTTGTTTGCTATGCAGCCCGAAACTACGACTTAAAAAGAAAGGTTAGGCTTCAAAAGACGAGTGTTGTTTTCCTATTTAATGTTAATGCTGTCTTCTGCAGTTTTGTTGTTTTGTGGGGTTTTTCATAATATCGCCTGTTTATTCCTTTTGTGAAATTTATTCTCAACATATGGCAGCTGTATTGGCATGTCTTGCATTGTGCAGTGCACCCATCTTTTTGTGCTTGCGTTCATCAAACGTTGCGAAAAAAAAGTGTGCATGTGCTTACTGAGAATATGACTTGAAAGTAAAGTTTCGTCTCTTCCAACACGCGCCGCCTAACCGGTTCCCGCGGTGGCACTGCGCACGCGGCGGTTGGCGGTGAGGGCGGGGCGCGGACGTCACGCGGCCGCGCGTTTGGGCTGCGAGCGGCGGAGCGTGGCTCGGGAACTTTCTCTCCGGGACCAGCGCACGGTACGTTCATGCTTTCCTCTCGTCCGCCGACACCTTTGTGACTAGGACTGGAGCTCGCGCACGGTGCCTTTGCCCGTGCGGGGAGCGCGTACTTTGTGCTGATCCTTTCCCGACGCTAAGCCGACGAGCGGTGCCATTAGTGCTCGCGCGAGGTCGTACCTCGCCGAGCCGCACTTGCTGAAAGCCTAAGCCGAAGGATATTGCCCGTGCTCTCGCGAGTTGACCCATTGGTTATCGCCAGAGCAAGTAGCATAGCCGCCGGGACTTTTCCTGTCTGAGCTGTCTGAAAAGTGCAACGTGCGAGTGAAAGCACGTGAGGGACGTGTGCTATCACGGAGAGCGAACGCACGGCGGAGAGCAAACGCGGCGTCTTCCGTTGTGCAAAAGCCCGTGGGGGGATGGGAGGGAGGGAGCGGAGGCAACGTTTAGCTGCGGCACCAAATGCTTGTCTTGCGACCGGGAAAGGGGAACTGGCGACTCAATCTCCCACGCGAAAGGAGGAAAGCCGGAAGGCAGCGCGGTAGGGAGGGGGTGCGGCTTCCACTCTGCTGGCTACTGCGTACTTGTAATTTGCGCGGCTCCGGGCTGTTGCGCGCACCGTATCTTGAAAGCGATGGCGACACGGCTCTTACCTTTGTATGCGCTGTGCTTTCATCGCTCAGTTTCCGTTGAAGCGATAGACCGCACGAAACTTCGGTCACTGCTACCGCTGCACTTGCTCACGCCAGCGTTTTGACAGTGGTTGTTCATAGAGTGTGATCTATTCATATTTGCTTGTGCGCGCTGACACCATGTTAGTTAATTCAATTAGGAAGCGAATGCATCCAAGTTTATGCAGCCAATAAAACTACTATCCTTATTCCGTATAGCTGTCTACTAATTTGCTATTGCAATTGATGCTTCGCCTCTCAGGCGAAACTGCAACTTTTTCATGCATCCGGTGGTCCCGCGCTACTTAGCGGTTTTCTGATTTTTTTTTGCTGGACGCCACAAAAAGTCGCCCCTCGCGTTACAATCGAGTAAATACGGTAGGCACGAAACGTTCCTACGTTCCTGTTATTCACATACAATTTCTGTTGATGGCTGTGGTCATGTGGACTCCGCCACTTCATTTCAGTTGTATGCTGGCATCGTTTCTGCTGTTTGCATCACACTTTTGTGGCGCAGCACACTTGCCAAGCTCCGAGAGTTGTCTGAATTAACCGATGTAGGCCAAATATGGCCGAATAACGAGAGTTTAATTGCATTAAATAATGCATACACCTGCCGGGACCAGAGGACGAGTCTCAATGATCTGATTTTCCAAATTAACGAGGGTCTAATTAATGAGGTTTTACTGTAGGGGCAATCGGTCTGATGGCCTAGTCCTTTCCTACAGCAGTCCAGGCTTCTCAGATCACCGCTACACCATCCATAATCTTGTCAGTTTTCTGCGGCATGTTTCTGCCAGCTGCGAGGAACTTTTTGCAGCTTCTTCAAGCACTTGCATAGCCAGCCACCACCACTGCGTTTCTGTTGTAGAGGGCATACAGACACACAAAAATGGCCGCTACTGTTGACATCTCCGAAGATGTCTATGATCGTCTGCTCAAGTGTCAGACATTTGCGCAATAACTCAGTCAAGCCATGCGGTCCACGGGCAACCTTAAATGTTTAAGTGAACTACAAGTAGCAGATTGCTTGAGAGAAGCTGTCCCATAACTAACCAAGAACCCCTTGTGCACACATAGGCACAGTGTGATGGTGTTGGCAGGCCTTCTTCCATGGCATCTCTATGGCCTCAGAGGTTGCAGGCATATATGCAATCTCAAAGGCCATCGCTAACTTGGGTGGCATGCAATGTATTATGGCCTTTCTAGTCAAAGCTATAAAAAATTACACGGATCCCACGCATTGTCGGAATCGTATTAGGTGAAGCTTCTTAGTGTTTACAAGAATACTGCTCTTGTTTAGAGACAATTTGCAAATGGAGCACACAACGAAGTAGGACACAATTTCACTAGGAAACCCCTTGCTCAAATAAACATCTGCTGCTCCAACACCACACATACAGCCTTTTGAAACTAGTGTATTGCGCAAACTGTGCACTGAACTGAACTCATCCTGCAGAGAGGGAACATTATTTAAAACAAACCCCTGTCCGGGTCCACTAAGAAGTCTGAGGCCTAGTCGTCAGACAAGCCGAGAAGCTTAAGGTGTTCGAGCAGTGCCTTCAAGATGTCTGGGGAGAACTCTACCAGCCAGTCCTACGGGGTCACAGGTCTCTGTGTACAGTAAAAGCTGGTTAATTCTAATTACACGCGGCTGCTACAAAAATCCGAATTATACAAAATTCGAAATAATGAAAGTCAGAAAAAATTGCTCACTTAAACCGCAGGACAGGGAGGAGAGCGTGGTTGGTTGACAACTGTAGTGAGCAGCCTTCATTCCTTGTTTGCTATGCAGCCCGAAACTACGACTTAAAAAGAAAGGTTAGGCTTCAAAGACGAGCGTTGTTTTCCTATTTAATGTTAATGCTGTCTTCTGCAGTTTTGTTGTTTTGTGGGGTTTTTCATAATATCGCCTGTTTATTCCTTTTGTGAAATTTATTCTCAACATATGGCAGCTGTATTGGCATGTCTTGCATTGTGCAGTGCACCCATCTTTTTGTGCTTGCGTTCATCAAACGTTGCGAAAAAAAAAGTGTGCATGTGCTTACTGAGAATATGACTTGAAAGTAAAGTTTCGTCTCTTCCAACACTTGCCATGTTTGTTTAAAATGTCTGCATACACACACAGTGGCATCGTGTGCTTGCTGCTCTGGCGGTACAGCTTACAAGAAGCTACTCGATGCATGCAAGCAATGCGTTAAATAATCCAAATATAGCCTCGGGGAAAAGCACTCGCACGAAAGCGATCTTGGAGGCCGTGTAATTTTTCTAATGGCCAGAAGATAGCCTTCGAGATTAGGCTTCCTGCAGTCCCAATCTCCGAGTCTGTGTAGATTCTACACACCCGCTAGGTGCGCTGCAAACCCAAATCAGCTGCAGGGGCCTATGGAAGTGTCCTCTCTATCCTTGTATATGTTACTCTAGGATAGCGACAAGGCGAGAAGCGATGGTGTCGTAGAATGAACTAGCCATGTTCATATGTAATAAATGCTGCTTCATTTTGCAAATACTGTCCTCGGTTTTTTTTGTTTGGCCTACATTCGAGGTAAGCTTTTTTTTTTTTTTTTGGCATCGAACTTTTCAGGGGTCGGCTTAGAACCGGAGTCTGCCTAGATTCGAGAAAATACGGTGTGTATTGTTTGTTTACGTGCCTAACAACAGCATACAATAAACCTATTAATTCAGTGCACAGTGAAGAAATAAGACGAGAGATCATGAACGGAATGCAAATAACCTTGACAAAATACATAATTCACGATTTCCACATCAGAGCCTGGCCGAAATGTGCCCACCTTGGCCCGTTGTGGTGATCCCTGCGGGGAGCCTTCTTCAGTCGGTGGGCGACGCTTGAGGATACTGGGCAGAGGACCAGCACTGACACCGTCGGCGGGTTGCGGTGCAACCGGCGCATTGGCTGCGTGGCGGCTCGGGGACGAACCCACGTTACGCATGGCAGCATCCAGCATGATGCGGCCTGCGCGACAGGGCTGCGGAGACCCCGACCTCGGGGTGGTGGCTTGCCTCCGTTGCCATTGGGTGGTGGAGGAGAGCCCTGCTGTGCCTGTTCTTGCCTCACCTGAGAATGTGGCGATGCAGAATCAGAGGGTTCGTTCAGATGACAATACAGAAAACAGCCGTCTCATCAAGGAGGCTAATAAAAGGCCCGAATGTTTCACAGCATATAATGACCCTTTTACATCGCATTCCCAAATAACTCTACAGAAGCAGCTTGATAAGTTATTAGAAGCAGGGTGGATGATGTCAATTTGATAAGCCAGCATACAAAAGCAAAGACAGGCGGCAACTATAGAATTTGCCGCAAGCAGTTCGTGCAACCATACCAGAGGGCACCACCAGTTTTATTGACACCTCTGTTCATTTCAGGCATTATGTGTAGACAAACTGCATGTCATAGGGGGCTGGGAGCAGTGTGGACTGCTGGTTGTCAGCTGCGGTGAGGGATGTCTGCTGAGAAAATATGGCAAGTTGTAAATAAAGCAATGTCGTGGGTTGTAGAAAAGGGGTGGTGAACACAATTTCTGCGAAAAATTGGAAAATGAATGGAATATGAATGAAATAGTGTCTGATACAAATAAAAAATCAAGTACTTTTCGAATAACAAAGAGGTGTTTTCACAATTATTATAAAATCATGTTCACATGGCAGGATTCATATTGTTAGCATGTTTCTGTCATTACACTGCATGTTATGAGGTGTTCAATTAAAGGGACACTAAAGAGAAACCGGAAGTTGAGCTTAAATGGTAGATTATCCTTTCACGATCACAGCCATACCATTCTTACTGCAAACAGATGTTTAATAAGCGAGAAAATAGCGAAAAACTGAAGAATAGGTGCTGACGCCCCTTCGAAATTCCCGCACTACACGTTCGTGACGTCGGAGATTACAAATGCAGGCCGGTCGCGATTGGTCGAGAGCGATTTATCGCTGTTAATAAAACGCAAATGAAATACACCTTAAACGTACTATAAACAGCATTTGCCACTTTTTAAACTGTTTAAAGCGAGGAAGTACAAGTTTAGGACAAATTAAATAAGAAAAACTGGCATGGCGATACATGCGGCCGTGATAGTTTCGTAGTTTCGTTTTGGTCAATGCATACTCGTGCGCCTGTTCCGCTCTACAGTGTTTGGTTGCGTGTTACGTGGCTCGAAAACATTGACTTCGCGGGAAACAGCCAGAAAATACCTCGTGTGTGTAGTGTTGAGGGCTGTATAAATGGCCCAAGGCGCTTGCTCAGGGGCAGCGGCAGTGTGACTCGATGTGTCCTTCATGTGGTGTCGCGCGGAGAGCCCCGGCTCCCGGCGGCGTTCGCAATGGATCAGTGCTCTGCCGATGATTAAACGGCAAAAGAGCCAGAGAAACCGATGGCGTGGCTCTCGCATTCTCGCCCTCGGATTATGTGTAAATCTGCCCTCGGAAAGTATCTTGGCGTGGCCAAAGGCCAGTCGTTTTCTCGAGCAGCTGTTCCCTCAATGCGGCCTTCATCAAACTCCTACGGTGCCCCTGCAGCAGCAAATGGCGGCTCGGTGAGTGCTGAAAGTCATTAAATAAAGCCACGAAATAACTATACCAGAGTACGTGCGCAACTTTCTACGCTGTTTTGTCGGGAACATCGTCGCCTGGCAGACCCGGACGCTTCGCCTTTTGTCGACGAAAACGAAGCTCTGCTTTCCGCCGGCTGCGGCCGGCAGCTCACCGCCATCGCACGCGGAGCACCGCCACCGCTCGAGCACGGAGATCATTTCGCGCTCCGTTGCACTGAATATCGCTGAAATGCAGTCCTGCTTCCCTGGCGAGTCTTGTTTGCAAGGCTCGGCGGGCAGTAGCAACGGTATCCATCGCGGCGAACGCAAACGCAGCGACCATGCATGCAGCCATGATGCATCCAGCGCCTCGGCCGTTTACGCAAAGCGGTGATGTATCATGGCGCATTCTGATTAGCTGAGAGCAATGAAATCTGTGACGACACTGCTCAGCGCCAAATCTGGGGTGAGAGAAATTGAGGAAGAGATATTTGGTCTTTGTTTACGAATTTCTCCACTAATAACTCATATTTTTGCACCCAAACAAAAACTGCATGCATTCCTGAAGGTCCCTCTTTTATTCTAGCTGAACTTCCTGTTCTCTTAGTGTCCTTTAAAGCACAAATGTAGCTTAGGAACAATTTAGCAGTTTTTCAAGTGCACAGTTCTCTTCCAAGTGACGGACGGATGGTTATCCTCGGTGGGTAAACTTATTAAATGCTACGCATTTAATAAATGAGTTACATGATAATCGTACAACCACGCGGACACGGCGTCGTCCTGTCTGTGCTGCTTTCCAGATGTGGTTGCTAACAAATGGCACAACGGCAAGATTAGGCTGCCCACCCGGAAGCGTCGCCACTGCTGATGACACCAATACCAAGTACAGCTTGTTTTTACA
>NW_023606278.1:0-13610 GCF_013339745.2 Dermacentor silvarum
CCGTCCCTTCAGAAAGCTAAAACAACACGTCCGAGTCAAAGACTGCCTCGAAAAAGAAAAATATCCCGGCATCATCTACAAAATTCCATGCCAGGACTGCCAGGCAGGCGTGCTACGTGTGTTCTTCAGTTGGCGAGTGTACGTTTATTCAGCCATGTCACTTGTGTGAAGGTTTTTTTTTGTATGTGTACATTAATGTTGATGGCATAATTATGTAATCATGCAGTCCTTGGAACGCAATGCTTGTGCACATTTCTATATTGCATCTAGTGACCGCACAGATCAACGAAAAAAGAGTGGTCGTACAGACAACACATGTATTTGAAATTCGGCTACCCAATGTCAAGGTAGATGTTAGTGAGTTCATCTAGCTATAGATAGCACTGAATATTCTTGCAGATCATTGTCAATTTAACAAATTGAGTGATTGCTATTTATGCTTGGGAGATTTTTATGTAGGAGTGTCTAAAAGATTTGTTAAAATTTTACTGTATAATTTAGTTCTGCTCATGCAGGTCAGCCCACTACAACTAATAAATGTGCCAGAATGCCAGAAAACAGTAGATTTGAGAAAATGCATAGTGTATATTGTCCAGTATAAAACCTGTGAGCTACAAGCTATGTATGTGTTATTATATATTGCAGGTGTATGCTGGATCCGGGCAATGGATAGAAAAGGCTGCTTGGGGGACATTGTTGCGGTCTACGTCTGACTATGTTCTGCCGTATGGCGTCCACAATGTATTGGATGCCAGATGAGCTTAAGAACAGAAGCGTGACCGGGACTTTGTCCATCAAGTCGCGATCAAAGGGAAGGACTGAGGCCAGACCAGCCGTGGTATCACAAAAGTTGTCATCCTTGAAAAGTATATGAACATACTGTTCCAATGAAAATAATTTTTCAAATGTAGCAGCACCGAACTCTTACAACTACTGAAGGGGCTGCTACGCTCGACAAAACAGTGCACTTAACCTGTATTGATGTGCCATTCTTAATGATAACTCCTCAGAGTAGTGGGCTTTTTACTATTGAATGTAATATTGCTATAGAAAACATCCAAACTAGTGGCTCGTATCAACCAAATTTCATATAAAGGAGACATTTAAAAACATGTCTGCTATTAATCTACATACAGTTGTGGTCTGTTTCATTCTGAATAAATTACAATTTTATGCTGTCTTGATGTACTGTGAGCACAAGCATAGCAGCACTATCCAGTGTGCCAGAGAATTCCTTGACAACGGTAAGTGCAGTGAAATTACATCAGCAAAGGAGAATGCGGATTTGTAGGAGCACTACTACGGTGCAATTTCGCTTCACTTTCTGGAAGATGATAAACGAGCAAGCCTAAGTGTTAACAGTTGAGAGCCCCAGTGCTGATCAGAATGCTTTAGTCTATCATTAGCTTTTATCCTTACTGGTTCTGATGGGTGCTAGCTGTGTGCATTAACTGATCTACTCATGTATAGATAGCACATGCAAATAGCCACAGTAAAAGCAAAGCTAGTGCTAAAGCACTGTGTTGCGATCATCTGCTACTGAAATATTTCATGCTAAAACTGTAGAAAGAATTTGAGGCATGTGAGTGAACATGCAATAAGTAACCTGCAGTTTGGTTATTGAAAATGGAGCTTTGCAAAAATATTTCATTCAACCGTGGGCGTATTGTTGGGAGCTTGCAATGTGCATGCTGGAAATAATTGTAGATGCTTTCATTACTTTTGTACTCGTGATTGCTTTTCTTGCGCAGGCCTCCTCAAGATCTTCATGGGCAACAGTGTCACGCCGGAAGACGAGAAAAAAAAGGTTGAAAGACGTGCGCAGGCAATTGGTGCAGAAACTCACTGACGTGCAAAGAAGGTAGTATACTGGTACTGATAGCTACGGGGCTTATTCCAAAAGTTTGTGCAGTGAGCCAGCAAAAACGCGGCAGAGAATGTAGTGACATGAACTGCTCAAACTTCTGGGACAGACTTTGTATATTGACCTTACCAGCTTAGCACTTCTACCTTTCTTTGTGGAGTTAATGCTTACCGTATTTACTAAAAAATAGGTCCAACATGAGTATAGGTCGACCACTATATATTGAATTAGTTGAGAAATTTAGAAAATTTTAGTTTGAATTAAGTCGACCAATATCTTTCTTTAGCAGTAGTAGTGTAAACTTAAATTATTTCTCTTAAGGGTCTTGGGTGGTGGGTGGGTGCCTCAGTTTAGAGCTCCATTGGTCTCTGTGGCTCGCTGGGCTTGATCGAGAAGAGCTGTCTGGCTCTCTAGATTTTTGCTAGCAAGCCAAACGTACCACTGCCTGTTACTTGGAATTTGCGCCGTTAGGGGGTGAATTTAGAGTTTGGAAGTCGTTGCTTACATATCCACATTACATGGACGAGACTTGGCCGCTGCCCTGCCACTTCCAAGGGAAGTGGCAGGGTGTATGCATCTTGCGAAGTATTTGGATGTATGGATATGTGTGAAGGACCACAAAAATACCGATGGAACGAAAAATATTAGGTCTATCTTTAAGAGACGGGAAGAGAGTGTGGATCAGAGAGCAGATGGTGATAGCCAATATTCTTGTTGACATTAAGAGGGGAAATGGAACTGGACAGGCCATGTAATGCGTAGGATGGATAACCGGTGGATCATTAGTTACACTACGGATACCAAGAAAGGGAAGCGCAGTTGACGGCAGAAAACTAGGTGGGGGGATGAAGTTAGGAAATTTGCAGGCGCAAGTTGGAATCGGCTAGCGCAAGACAGGGGTAATGGAGATCGCAGGGAGAGGCCTTCGTCCTGCAGTGGACATAAATATAGGTTGATGATGATGTGTGTTCGTAAGAAGTGCCAGTACCTGGCCTGTTTCCCTGTACGGTCTGGGTGTAGGTGGCTGTATTTTTGACTCTTTGGTCTTCGAGGATGTCGTGCTGGTGGATCAGGGGTTCCTCGTAGGGATCCTCGAGCAGTTTGGTCGGCCTTCTCATTTCCCTTGAGCCCAGTGTGTGCCGGGCACTACATCATTGCGTGGTGCCATTCTAGGGTGGTGCCTAGCATGCTGTGGATTTTGTGTGGAATGGTGCCCGTTATATATGAATGGACAGCTGCCTGGGAGCGCGTCAGGACCAATAGAGATTGTTCTTCTGCCTCTGCATCTTGAAAGGCCTGCACTATGGCTGCTGCCTCCTGCGTGCAGGCCAAAGGGGTCCGAATGGAGCCAGTTATCACTGTGGACTATTGTGGCTAGTATTGTGAATTTGTTGCCACTCTACGCAAGTCCGTGTAGTATACGTCTGGATTTCTTCCATGTTTGTTTTGTAAGGTCTTTGATCGTGCTTTTCTTCGGCTTTAGTTGTGTTCCGGGCTCATGTTCTTTGGGATTGCTGAAACAACTTTTCCCTCTTCTGTATGTTAAGCAGCAAAACTGTTTCTTCCCTGCTGTATTGCCCACTCAGGGGCATCCCACCTTTTACAGCAGGACCCTTCCTAGTTCTGTTGAATTCATATGCTCTTGGTGTGCCACGACCACCACCGTGGTATATTCATATGTGACGCAAATACCAAGAGCTTCCACTTCTTGATGCTCGTGTGTTTTGGTAGCTCCGGAGAAGCCTCGTATGCTGCCCTGATGATGGCGCTCACTTTGGTCGTCTTGGCCTTTTTAGCTTTTGAAAAGGGAGGCGAGTCAATGCTGCAAGCTGGATCCTCTTCGTACTTGCCAGAGAAGTCATCCTTGATGGATGCTGCACAGGCGTCTTCGGCACCCCAAATGACGATGTCTTTAATGCTGTCGAGTGTGCTGTATATGCAGCATCATTTATAACCAGTCTGAATCTCAGCTGGCAGGCCCCCTCGCACATTCTTAAACCATGTTGAGACTTTGCTTGTCTCCATGATGGTCCCCAAACATACTTTATTAGATTTCTTAATACTAGTTTTGCTTTCTACTTTGTTGTGTATATTTACTACAGGTTACAAATAATGTAATAGTAAAGCAGGCGCCCATGTGATGCTTGAACCCAGGCGTGGCAGAGGAATGCCATTGCCTCGGTACTTTTGCTAGCTTTTTTTCATGAATATAGGCAGAAATTCGTTGGTAACATAGATTGGGTAGCTTCATTAATTTCGAGAAAAAGGGCATATGTACAGTAAATACGGTATTTTTGTTTGCATGTATATGATGGCTGCGTGTAAATTACTGTGCAATAAAACTTTGAAACCATCAATCAAAGGTGTATTTTCTATTTAGGAACTGTCGGACAGCATAATCAAAAATGCTTGATGACGCCATTAGGGATCGTATTCTCGGAAAATTGCATTCGGAAGTAGTTTCAATTACGCGAGAATCGGCACTGCATGCCTGCGCACAAGCGTCGGGAAAATGCAAGAGCTTTCGTGTGCCGAGCCATGAACTCTCGCGAAAATGAAACTATCGCTGAAAGTGATTGCCAGAGAATACTGCCGGAATTGCGGCCTGTCGGAATAGAATATTCCGACAGGCTTGCAAACCGACAGGCGGATGCCGACAGGCCGACACCGACAGGCGGACGCCGACAGGCGGACAGCCGACAGGCTGACGACCGACAGGCTGACGAACCGACAGGCTGACGAACCGACAGGCTTACAGGCCAAAATAACATATAGCCGACAAGCCGACAGCCTGTCAGATTTTTTGACTGGGTCGTTCTGCTTGCCTACGGATATACCTCGCCTTTGCTTTCGCTTTTTTGAATGATAACAGATTATCTTGGGTTGGGTACCTTCGGAAGATACCCCACGCTTTATTTTTGCAATTTTTTAGCTTCTGTGCATTCGTTTGTCCACCAGGGTTTTAGTTTTTTTGTTAAGAATCCTGAAGATTGGGGAATAGCCTCTACCGCCGCAGCAACTATGCAAGTAGTAATCCTCTCATTCGCTTCGTCTATGCTTAGGTCATCTAAGATCAGTTTATCTAGACTAGCTTTTTCGGTGAAGAGAGGCCAATTTGCAAGGTGAAGTTTCCAACGGGGTGGTCTAGAAGGTAGGATAGGTAGCTTGGATGTTGGTTTTATGATTGCAGGCATATGGTCACTACCATAGGGATTATCTATAGTACTCCAGTGGAAATCACTATAGAGAGACGGAGAGCACAGTGCTAGATCCAGACAGCTCATAGCTCCTGTGCTTGGAGAGCAGTAGGTTGCAGCACCAGTGTTTAAAAGGCATACGTCATTTGCAAGGATAAAATCTTCAAGTGTTTGTCCCCTGGCGTCGTTTGTTTTACTACCCCATAGCGTGTTATGTGCGTTAAAATCACCCGCGCTTAAAAAAGGTTGAGGTAGCTGGTTTAAAATTAACTCTAGGTCTTTTACTGTAAAATGTGATTGTGGTGGAATGTATAGCGAACAAATGGTGATGGTTTTGTGCGCTAAAATGGTGACAGCAGCAGCTTCTATGTGACTGTTAATGGCAACTTCTCTAGCTGCAATACCTGCCTGCAGAACAATGGCTACACCACCCGAAAGCCGGCTCGCCTGAGTACGGTCGCGCCGTACCACAGTGAAGCCTTTAAAAAAATTTTTATGTTTTTCGCCTAGGTTTGTTTCCTGCAAGCACAAGGCGGCAGGAGAGAAGTTACTTAGCATGTCTGATGTCACCTAAGTTGCGTAATAGACCTCTGCAGTTCCAGTGGATAATAAAAGCCATTTTGAAACTAAAAGATAAAAAATGTCATTACGATTGAATAAGATATAAGGTGTTAGGTTACATGGATGTGGAGAAGGCTAATACAAAGGAGCAATAACCCTTAGGTTATCACTTTCTTAATTAGTGTGGTTATTGGGACTTTGTCCCCCTTTGCGCGCTCGAGAGAGCGCTTGTCCTTCGGCGTCAATGACACCGTGGTTTTTGCGTCGACCTCCATCGCTCTCTCAGAGGCGCTGGAGGATCGAGAGTTGGGCGCCGGGACACGTGTCTCGGGCCGTGGAGTTCGATTGAGTTTACGGCCCAGCGGGACTGGTGTCTGCGGGCCCTTCGAAGAGGATGGAGCAGCACTGGCTGCTGCCACCACGGGGGCAGGAGGGGTCACTGCGGTACCACTGTGCGTGGGCTCGGAGGACTCCCGAGGCCTCTGTGACGCTGCCCCCACCTGCGTCACTTCGGCATAACTTCTTCTAGAAAGGTAAGACAGTCGCTTTCTTGCCTCATAGAACGAGATTTTTTCTTTCACAGTTAGTGCAATTACTTCCTTTTCTTTTTTCCAGCAAGGGCAGGACCGCGAGTAGGCTGGATGGTCCCCTTTGCAGTTTACACAGTGTAGAGAAGAAGTGCAATTGTCAGATTGATGGTCATTGGAACTGCATTTAGCACAGGTTGTTTGTCCTCGGCATGCGTGTGAAGCATGTCCAAACCTTTGACACTTGAAACATCGTCGGGGGTTCGGGATATATGGTCTGACATTTACTTTTACGTACCCTGCGTTTAGAGAGGTAGGCATTTCGCTTGTTCCAAAGGTGAGTATGCCATGTTTTGTCGGAATTTCTTGATCATTTCTGCGGATGACAATCCTTTGTACTTTGGTCACGTTTTGTTCCTGGAAACCCTCCAGCAGTTCCTCATCGCTCAAACCAAGGAAGGCCTCCTCAGATATCACACCCCTGCTTGTATTTAGAGTTCTTTGGGCTGAAATTGTAACTGTGGCATCGCCAATACTGGTAAGTTCCGAGAGCTTTTGTACTTGGTCTTTGTCATTTAGTTCTAGGAGGAGGTCCCCGCTAGACATTTTTGAGGCTTTGCATGTCGGTCCAATTTTGTCTTTTAGGCACTTGGCCACCAGGAAAGGAGACAGCTTTCTCACGGGTGTGCTGTTCTCACTATGGACTACATGGTACTTCGGAAATGCTGGGGTGTTGCTCCGAAAGGAGAACTGGAATGTTGCTTCGGTTCGGCCTCTTTTCAGAGGCCGATCATAGACGACAGAGGTTTGCGCTGCCATAAGAAGGTGTATGTGTTCGGCAACAGCGCCGACCGCCCACCACGGAGCCCAACGAGGGGACGCGGCAGAGCTTGTACACAAGTTTGCACGACGCCAGTCGTACGCCGCTACTATAACCTAATATGGTGTACCCAAGGTAGGATAGCCACACAAGGTTAACCCTTGCCGCCAGCGAAAAAGGAAGTAAGTGGAAGACAATAGAAGACAGGAAAGACCAAAAGTGTTAGAGAGAGGCGCAGATTTGAGGAGAGACAGGAAAAGGCGACTGCCGATTTCCTCCAGGTGGGTCAGTCTGGAGGTGCCGTCTATGTGAAGCAGAGGCCGAAGAGGTGTGTTGCCTCCGCCGGGGGGCCTTAAAGGTCCGAGCACCCAGCATCGGCTCAACCCCCAGGATCCCCCTTTCCCCAGACACGGCTAAGCCGCGCACAATTGACGCGGTAGGGTCCAACCCTCGTGTGCTCGGGTACGTGGTGGCGCAACTCACCAAACGCCTGCTTGCGCAGACGCCCCAGCGGGGGCATGTTACTTATGTTGCTTCAGTACTAGTAATTATTTTTACTGAAATAATGTCTCTTTCTTACTGTGATAACACTTGTTTCAGTGAGCTGCTAATGTGACAGGTTATTCTACCACACTAATGCACGTTTTCTTAGGAGTCATAGGCATTGCAGGAAACCACTTATTTTTAATAAATTTTGTTCAGTATCGCATGTTCTGACTGCTGAAGCATTCTTACCTGTTTGAATGTAAGCCAAACTGCTTTTGCCTATGTGTTATATTATTGCATGTGTGAAAAAAACTGTTGGCTTTTGACTACTTTTTCAGATGCGCTGCAAGCTATCACTCAAGCAACACATTCAGTGGTCTTCTGACAATAGACTGGGTGTATTAAAGTACCATTACAAAGTCCAATAAACAACGCTTACGAGATGTATGACGTGCTCTTGCTTAAAATCGGAGGACTTCACTATTCATGTAAGCTTGAATAGGTGTGCTGAAGAACCTGTGTAAAGCGTACTTGTTTATTAACAAGTACAAACCATTACCTCTCCTGACATTTTTTCACCTCAACATAACTCTTTGCTGTAGATTTCTGAACAAACCATTACAGCAACACAACACTGCAGCAAGGTCAGCACAAGTGTTCGTGCATGAACACTTGTATTTACAAGAATTGTATTTGCATTATGATACAAAATATGAATATGAGGTGCCTATCTTTTTCAGGGCGCATACTCTCGCAGGTCGTACAAGCTCGTCATCTTGTACGCACTCAGCTCATAGAAACAAACTCGTTCCTGATGTACGAGAATCTCGTTAAGTGACAAGAACGCGATCTCGTACACATGTGTACGAGAAATGTTAGCGATTATCGTAGACTCAACGAGTTCTCGCAGACTGAACGAGTTCTCGTACAGTCTACGGAGCAATAATCGCGTACAACTATTACTCGTACAATCTCGTTCACATTTTTTCAATAGAGAGGCGTGACGTCACTCCCTACTTTCTCGCTTCTCTCCCGGTGCCCACCTGCTCCATCGCTCGCTCGCGCGTGCCAGCTGTGCGCCGGCGCTCGTTACATTCTCTCACATCAGCGGCGGGGGGAGCGCCTAAGGTGCACTTAGGCGCTCGGGAACTACGCATCGCGCCCTCCTCGCCCTCCTTCAGTCCCTCGCCCGCTCCTCTATGCGTGGCGGTTTCCCATCAGTTCCGTTCGCTTGCTCCTCCGAGTTCAGTTTCCCACCTTACACCAGGGTACACCAACGCCGAGGTGCGTATGCCGCTAGCAGATACCTAAGTCAATGACTAGGGTCGTTTCTCATTTATTTATTTATTTCGCTTGCCTTACACGTTATGGTTACAGCATAGAGTAAGAAGCGACATATACAGAAGCAGGGATAAAAAACACGAAGCTGTTGAACTACATAAATTAAATAGATGCAGTGACAGCAACAATACAGTGACGCAAATCACTCATTGAATATAGTACAATTTGTGGAAGTCCGTTTTGAAGTGATGCTAAGCATAATAAGAGTGCGGTTGCTCGAGCAAAGTATGTATCGCCGTGGAACTCGCCAGCAATCACGTCGGGAAATCAATGCTTACTGAGATGGCTCGTGGCAAAGCAGATGACTTGAATGCGCGTGTCCTGCCAAAAATGCGTGTGAAGCTGCGCTGATTACGCAAGCGTGCCAAAATGCTTTCTGGTGCGTGCGCAGCAACCGCGTGCAGTGACCGTACTTGTGAAACAAGACAAGAAGGTCTATCTTGTGGCGCGATAACCCAATGGCTGTAAGTCAACATCACGTTTAATTTGTGAAACACTCCAATTACACTTCTTCGTGTTACTTATGAAATGGCTCCTCTGTTTGAAAATGCGTCAGTCATCTGTAATAAATAATATTGATAGGATGACCAAACGGGAAAGGCATGTTCTAATTGTGGGCTTACAAAAGGTAAATAAGCTAATTTGTAAACGCCAAATGGGGAGTTACGAATATTTGCACGCATGTATCCAATTGTTTGATTGATTGAATAAATCAATATGATTGATCAACCTCTCTATATGACTTTCCTCGATTATGAAAAGGCATTTGATTCAGTAGAGATACCAGCAGTCATTGAGGCATTGCGTAAACAAGGAGTACAAGAGGCATACGTGAATATCTTGGCAAATATCTACCAAGATTCAAACCTTGGTTCTCCACAAGAAAAGTAGAAAGATACCTATCAAGAAGGCGGTCAGGCAAGAAGACACAATCTCTCCAATGCTATTCACTGCATGCTTAGAAGAAGTATTCAAGCTATTAGACTGGGAAGGCTTAGGAGTGAGGATCAACAGCAAATATCTCGGCAGCCTTCGGTTTGTAGGTGACATTGTCCTATTCAGCAACAATGGGGACGAATTACAGCTTAAGATTGAGAACCTTAACCGAGAAAGTGTAAGAGTGGGGTTTAAGATTAACTTGCAAAAGATAAAGATAATGCTAAATAGCCTGGCAAAAGAACAAGAATTCAGGATCGCTAGTCAGCCTCTGGAGTCTGTAAGGGAGTACGTTTATCTATAGGTTAATTACTCACAGCTAGGGGACCTTGATCATGAGAAGCAAATTTACAGAATAATAAAATTGGGTTGGAGTGCATACGGCAGATATTGTCAAATCCTGACTGCGAGCTTACCACTGTCGATGAAAAGAAAAGTGTACAATTATTGAATTCTACCGGTGGTAGCGTATGCTGCAAAAACTTGGAGGTTGCAAAGAAGCTCGAGAACAAGTTAAGGACCACACAAAAAGCCATGACACGAAAAAATGTTAGGCCGAATGTTAAGAGACAGGAGGAGAGCGGTGTGGATCAGAGAGCAAACGGGGATATCCGATATTCTTGTTGACATTAAGAGAACGAAATGGAGCTAGGCATGCCATGTAAAGCGTAGGATGGATAACCGGTGGACCACTAAAGTTACAGAATGGATACAAAGAGAAGGAAAGTGCAGTCGAGAACAGCAGAAAACTATGTGAGGTGATGAAGTCAGGTAATTTGCAGGCGCAAGTTATTATCAGCTAGCGCAAGACAGGGGTAATTGGCGATCGCAGAGAGAGGTCTTCGTCTTGCAGTGGACATAAACCCAAACTGATGATGATGATGATGATGATCCAAGTAATTTAAACGCATTACAACAAATGACAGTAATAACCTCTTAAGACCCCTTGTACAATACATTGCACATTGCTTTCAACATTTTTTTGGAAATTCACTCGGAATTGATTACGCGAAATATTCATTCTAGGGTTGAAGTACGGTACATGTGTAACTGTGAAGAAGTGGTTTACTCATATTCTTTCATGCGCTTTCAAGAAATTTGACACTCAGTTGATCTAGACCTCTGACAGGTGATGAACCACCAACCTGTGGTAGATGTGGTGAGAGGCTGACCGTCCTCAATGTCCTGCTGGAGTGTTGGGAAGCCGAAGTGGAGAAGGAAACATTTCCCTGTAGCATACCACTATCATATCTCTCTTCATCCTATGATGTTTATTTGTGAAGAACCGCTGTTTAACACCAAAGCAGTCCTCGGTTTCTTAAACGAAGTGGTCCTGCATGTTATAAGCCCAACAAATTCGTAGCGCATCCTCTCTCCAGAGGATGCCGCTTTGATAGTTTTGTATAAGCGTATGTCTCCAGGCCCTTGTGTTTCAAGGGCTCTGTTTAGGTAGTAGTGTTTTTTGACAATTTTTATATCTGACATATCTTGTATATCATATCATTGTTTAGCAATGCATCTTTTACGTTCATAGTACACGTCACTAGTCATTGCCATTATCTTATTCCATGTAGATTTTACGCACTTTACCGTGATTATTTTAGGCCCCTTTACAGCCACGTCACATCTACTTCTCTCAATTCATCACTTCACTGCGAACTAATACTGTCATGGCGCTCTTTGGCCATACCTGGCCCTTGCGCCACTAAACTCCAACAATCATCATCATCATCTAGACCTCTCTGTCCTCCCAGATGGCCGAAGGCAACCTTGAGGCGCGTTTTGAAATCACTGAGATTGCGTGAAAATACCGGATGCGGCAGCAAGATGACAACGTACAACTCGTAGTTCAATCTTCATCTCTGCGGTTAAGCAATGAAATGTAGTTTTTACCATAGCAAACACGAGGAGATGTTGGAGACAGTTATTTTTTCACGTACACAGATACGCAGCTTTTGGCATCTAACCGTGGTACATAAATTTAAAAAATTGTTTTTCAAGTTCATAACATAAAATTAGACAATGAAACCACCTTGAAGGGCATTATATCCCATAGTTGTGTTCGGATCTCCGGTAAAAATGTGAGTACCACAAAAGATTTGTAACGATAACACCACCTACATATTTTATATGACGTAGTTCCGGACACTTCAGTTTTATTTATTTCTTATCAGAAGATACAACCGGAACGTTTTCAGGAAACAGACATTACCTTACATTTTGAATTCTTCGAAATTCGGGACTCCTGATTATTTTTGACCACCTCGGTTTCTCTGACGTCCAGCAATGCACGGTACACGGGCGAATTTGCATGTCGCCTCCAGCGAAATCCGGCAACCGTGGTCACGATTCAAACGCGAGCCCTCAGGTTTTAATGTAGTATGATCAGTGGAAGGGATACAGCGCGATAAATAAGGCAGTCATCTGTGAAGAGGCATATTTTTGATGAAAGGTTAGTCGGTCAGAAATTAGCCCAGAACGCTTCCCTGGGGCTTTCCTGGAGTGACCTCTGTGATATCTGAACGAAAACCATCTACAAAAGCGAACTCTTCCCGAAGCGACAGAAAATTGCCTTAGCCAAGATAGTGTAAAGGAGTATAGTTTAAGGGAAGATAACTTGGAAATGAGGTGACAGTGAACGACACGATCAAAGCCCTTCAAAAGATCGAGGGAAATGTAGTATGTTTGTTGGCTCAAGTCCATGTTAACGTCTAGATCTCAAGTTCAAGTTCAACTTCAAGTTTATTGCTTCATTAATGGTACATATATGCAGTAGAAAATATACAGAAAGAGGTCCCACAGTTATAAACTGCAGCGGGACCTCTTGTTCTTAGTTACATAACATTATATAAATAAAAAGGCGTCAATTGCGGTTATGAAAAAAGAACGAATTACACAATTTCTACAGTGTTAAAGCAATACAAGTTATGGCAACACATCACCACGTAAAAAATATGCATAATAAGCAGCATAAAAATACATCAAAGAAGGAATGCAGTTTACAAGGTACTAATATAAGCTCTCAGTGAACGTTTGTATGACGATAATGTAGGTGAGGATTTCACGTGAGCAGGTAAGTTATTCCACATTTTACACTAGCAAAACCGACAGTTAGTTGGCCATAGTTGCTGCGTGATTTTGGAAGTAAAAGGTTATTTTGTTAAGAGAACCTGGTAGTGTTAGGATTAGCAAGACTATTCCTGCCAATGATATAATGTAATTGTGGATTTTTAAGTAGGCGGTAAATAACAATGCTGTGGTTGTACCAGATAATTTTATTTATTGTGAGGAGATTTAACTCAGTGAAAATGGGGGTAACATGAGCATTATATGGAGCTGAAGCAATGATACGGACAGCGTTATTTTGGATGTGCTGTAAGGGAGCTATATGTAAGGCCCCAAGAACTGATACAGTAATTAAAATGGCTATAGATAAAGGCATAATACAATGTCAGGAGAGTGTGCTTTTGAAAATAGTGTCTGGCCTTTAAAAGCACCCTCATACCATAAGCGGCTTTCTTTTTTATGAAGCTGACATGCAAATTAAACTTTAGAAAGGAGTCTAATTGAACACCTAAAAATGAGCACTCATTAGATGGTAATATTGGGTGAGAAGCTATGTACAGTGGTGGAAGGTTAGGGCGAGGTTTATTGTGTGAACTAAAAACCATAAACTTCGTTTTCTGAGGTTTAATTAGCAATTTTTTTGCACCAACTACTGATAATATTTAGTTCATCATTTACACGCTCAATTAGCGTACAGATGTCGTTATGGGAACCGTAAACAGTATTGTCGTCCGCGTACAAAAGACATTCTGTAGAAGTTAGACAGTTTGGGAAATCATTAATGAAGATTAAAAATAAGAGGGGGCCGAGTA
>NW_023606279.1:0-140001 GCF_013339745.2 Dermacentor silvarum
AGCCGTCGGCCAGCGCTGTTGCACGAAAACAACTAAAGTAAACAAATATCTGACGGTCGCAACTCACTACTTTTGACTGCACAGGTTAAGAAACAATAAAACTACCCACGTCATCTAATTCAGACAAACGTCGACATGCAACAGAACACATAAGAGGGGGGCGTATTGTAACAGGTGAACTTTACGAGCGCGCCTTTCTGTCCACTCCAAGAGCTGCATGGCATTGCAAGTGATAGCGGCGTCAACGCCCGCGCTATCGGGGGCGCTCTCACGGTGGGCCCTGAAAAAAGGTATATATTGATAATGATCTAGTGAAATACAGTTGTATCTTTTCTCGCCATGCATATATAAAATGAATTAGGAATTTTATTTTCGTTGAATGAATCTAACTGCGTCTCACTTTAAATTTTTTTTTAATCATAATTTAAAAACGCTTTTTTTTTCTTTCCCTGTTTATTCCCTCCAAACATAGTCGCGCTTTCAATCGCTGCTCCCATAACCACCCTTGCTGATGTCGGTGACAATTGGTTCTGAACCGCTTTTCGCCCGAAGCTTCGCGACCTATGTGGATCGACCTTGGAAATACCGGCGAGCATTTTCAATCCGGACCGCGAGCGGAGGAGGCCGGACTAGGCGAGGGCGGCACGTTTTTGACGCGCGTGTCACGTGATACGCCATCCGCTGCGAAAATTCCTCCTCCGTCTGGTCGTGTGAATGCACCTTTATTGGGCGAACCTGTGCCCACAAAAGCAAGCTACACTCGAAGCACAACGAAAGCGGCGAACACAGTCGGTGGTCGTCGAAATCTGATCAGCGGCGAAACGCGTCAGCCTTTACCTCAGTCATCGAAGGTTCCCGATTAATCCCTGATGCCCGCGTGTCTTCCAGAAAGTTCTAGACAATTCGCGTCTCTCATACAATCAGATAACATAAGCGTCGGTGAAAACAGGCAACGGAAAGAAGCATCGATAACGTTCTAGAAACTTCCGATACAGGCGCGTCCTGCGCCGAGCAATAACGTTTAACATTTGTTAGCCGGTGGAAAGCGGCCACCGGTGAAAGATAAACACGTATACGTGTCAATACCCTCCCCTTAAAAAGCGTCGTCCGATGCTACAAACACGAAAGCGAAAACAAAACCACGCGCACAGAAAGGGACAAAAATAACAAAGCAACAAAGGACCTAAATTCGTCAGCGGGCGTAGAAAGGCTTAAGACGCACCACGTGGATCACTTTAGGTCGTGCGCGGCGCCGCTTTGATTGCGAAATACCGTCTGGCACGACCTCATAGTCCAGTGCGCCAATACGTCGGATGATCTTATATGGTCCGAAACAGCGTCGTAACAGTTTCTCGCTAAGTCCTCGCCGGCGTATCGGAGTCCAGACCCAAACACGGTCACCGGGCTGGTACTCGACATAGCGTCGTCGAAGATTGTAGTGTCGGCTGTCGGTCCTCTGCTGGTTCTTGATGCGCAGGCGGGCGAGCTGTCGACCTTCTTCGGCACGCTGCAAATAGGTGGCAACGTCGAGATTTCTTCATCGGTGACGTCCGGTAGCATGGCGTCAAGTGTCGTTGCCGGGTTCCTTCCGTAGACCAGGTTGAACGGCGCCATGTGCGTCGTTTCTTGTATGGCCGTGTTGTATGCGAAGGTCACGTACGGAAGGATGGCATCCCACGTCTTGTGTTCGACGTCGACGTCATTGCCAACATGTCGGCGATGGCCTTATTCAGGCGCTCGGTGAGGCCATCGTTGTGGCGTGCGGTGTAGGCGGTGCTCCGGCGATGGCTTGTCTGGCTGTAGCGCAGGATGGCTTGAGTTAGTTCAGCCGTGAAGGCCGTACCACTGTCGGTGTTGAGGACTTCTGGGGTACCGTGACGCAGGAGGATGTTCTCAACGAAGAATCGGGCTTCCTCGCGCACTGCCTTTGGGCAAGGCTTTTGTTTCGGCGTAGCAGGTGAGGTAGTCCGTAGCTACGACGATCCATTTACTCCCGGACGTCGACGTCGGAAGAGGCCCCAGTAAGTCCATCCCGATCTGCTGGAACGGTCGGCGAGGTGGCTCGATTGGTTGTAGAAGTCCGGCTGGCCTTGTCGGCGGTGTGTTTTGCGTCGCTGACAGTCTCGGCATGACCTTACGTAATGGGCGACGTCGGCAGAGAGGCGAGGCCAGTAGTATTTTTCTTGTATCCTCGCGAGCGTGCGGGAAAAACCGAGGTGTCCAGCCGTTGGGTCGTCATGGAGAGCTTGCAGAACCTCTGGACGCAATGCTGAGGGTACCACGAGGAGGTAGTTGGCTCGGAGAGGCGAAAAGTTCTTCTTTAGGAGAATGTCGTTTTGCAAGAAAACGAAGCCAATCCTCGCCTGAACACCTTCGGCACAATGACGGTCTTGCCTTCCAGGTAGTCTACAAGGCTCCTTAGTTCCGGGTCGGCTCGCTGTTGTTCGGCGAATTCGTCGGCACTGATGGTCCCAAGAAAGTGTCGTCATCCTGCTCGTCCTGTGGCGGCGGTTCGACGGGGGCGCGAGACAAGCAGTCGGCGTCAGAGTGCTTTCGCCCGGACTTGTAAACGACGGTGATGTCGAATGCTTGAAGTCTCAGGCTCCAGCGTGCGAGGCGACCTGAAGGATCCTTCAAGTTAGCTAGCCAACACAAGGCGCGGTGGTCGCTCACAACTTTAAAGGGCTTGCCATAGAGGTAGGGTCGAAACTTTGATGTAGCCCAGATGATGGCGAGGCACTCCTTTTCTGTTGTGGAATAATTTGCTTCCGCTTTCGATAGCGACCGGCTAGCGTAACTTACAACCCTTTCTAGTCCGTCAGTCACATGCACGGAGCGGCGCCGAGTCCTACGCTGCTTGCGTCGGTGTGGACTTCGGTATCGGCGTTTTCGTCGAAATGCGCAAGTATTGGCGGCGATTGCAGGCGTCGCTTCAGTTCTTGAACTCGACGTCGGCCTTCGTGAGATACGTTAGTGGCTCAGCGATCCGTGAAAAATCCTTGACGAAGCGCCTGTAATGGGCGCACAGTCAAAGAAATCTACGCACTGCCTTCTTGTCAGCGGGCAGAGGAAAGTTGGAGATGGCCGCAGTTTTCTGAGGGTCGGGTGCACTCCAGACTTGTTGATGACGTGGCCCAAAAACAAGAGCTCCTCGTATGCGAAGCGGCACTTTTCTGGCTTTAACGTGAATCCGGAGGTTTGATTGCTTGAAGAACTGTTTCAAGGCGCCGCAGGTGTTCTTCGAAGCTTGAGGCAAACACAACGACGTCGTCCAAATAGACGAGGCAAGTCTGCCACTTCAAGCCTGCCATACTGTATCCATGACGCGTTGGAAAGCCGCAGGTGCCGAGCACAGACCAAACGGCATGACCTTGAACTCGAACAGTGCGTCTGGTGTTATAAAGGCAGTCTTCTCCCGATCCCTTTCGTCGACTTCGATTTGCCAGTAGCCGGTTTGAGGTCCATCAACGAAAAATACTTTGCGTTGTAGAGTCGATCCAAGGCGTCGTCAATCCGAAGGAGGGGGTATACGTCCTTCTTCGTGATCTTGTTGAGGCGACGATAATCGACGCAGAAACGTAGGGTTCCATCCTTCTTCACTAACACCACGGGGGACGCCCACGGACTCTTGAACGGCTGGATGATGTCATCGCGTAGCATTTCGTCGACTTGTCGCCTTATGGCCTCGCGTTCGCGCGCCGAAACTCGGTACGGGCTCTGATGGAGTGGGCGGACATTTTCGTCGGTTATGATGCGGTGCTTGGCGACAGGGGTTTGTCGAACTTTTGAAGACGACGAGAAGCAGTCCTTGTATTGCAGGAGCAGAGCTTTTAGTTGTTCTTTCTTATGCCTGAGAAGGTTCTGATTGACGTCGAAAGTTGGTTCAGGTATTATAGTCGTCGGTGCAGGTGCACTGGAATCCGTGAAGGCGAAAGCACTGCTGGCTTGTACTATTTCGTCGATGTAGGCGACCGTGGTGCCTTTGTTAATGTGCTTGTATTCGGGGCTGAAGTTCGTGAGCATCACCGTTGCTTTCCCTGCACGTAGCTCAGCTATGCCTCTAGCGACGCAAATTTCACGTTCGAGCAGTAAGTGATGATCGCCCTCGATGACGCCCTCGATGTCTGCAGGCACTTCGGTACCGACGGAAATCATTACGCTGGAGCGAGGCGGAACGGTGACTTGTTCTTCAAGCACATTCAAGGCATGGTAACTTATGCTTCTAGCCGGTGGTATCGCGTTGTGCGTTGAAAGCGTTATCGACTTGGACCTTAAGTCGATGATTGCACCGTGTTGATTTAGAAAGTCCATGCCTAGGATGACATCCCTGGAGCAGTGCTGCAGGATTACGAAGTTCGCCGGGTAAGTGCGGTTGTTTACCGTGACTCGCGCTGTGCAGATTCCAGTCGGCGTTATTAGGTGGCCTCCCGCTGTCCGAATATCGGGTCCTTGCCAGGCTGTTTACACCTTCTTCAACTTGGCGGCGAACGCGCCACTGAGACAGAATAGTCGGCGCCAGTGTCAACGAGAGCGGTGATGTTATGACCATCGAGCACGTCTAGATCGGTAGACCGGCGTCTGGCGTTGCGGTTAATTCGTGGCGTCGGATCACGGCTGCGTCGGCTTGCTCTGCTGCTGCTACGTCGCGTCGGAAGGTCTTCTTTCTGCGGCAAAGTGCTGTCAAGGCTGTTGCTAGGCGGCATGCTGATATCTCGTCGTGATGATTCGCGAATCGTCGTCGTCGGCGGCGGCGGAGGATCTTCGGCATTGCGTCGTACAGCAACCGCACCTCCATCGGTTGCTGCCTTTAGTTTCCCGGGTAAGGGCTCGGAGATCGGCCCCGGGTGAGACCGGTGTACTGACGGCGATGCGGCGAGATGTAGCGGCCCGGTGACGGCGAGCGTGATGGTCATCGTGGTTGCTACTGGGCTCCGGCGAGGTAGTCGGCGATGTCACGTGGTCGCTCGCCAAGCTGTGGACGTGGTGCGTTGACGGCGAACCCTCGTAGGCCCATCTCGCAGTATGGGCATCGGCGGTAGACATGGCCGGCTTCCCCGCAGTGATAGCAGAGCGGGCGGTTGTCGGGGCGCGCCAAATGTTTGTCTCCCTTTGGTAGCTGCACTGGGCGACGGGCGGGCGTGCTGGCGGCGGTGGACGACGGAACTGCGGAGTTACGGGGCCTTGGCGCGATCGCGGAGGGGAGCCTTGACGACGGGCGACGGCGACGTAGGTCATCGTTTCCGGCTGGGGTTGCGGTGATTCGGGAAGTCCTAGCGATTGCTGGATTTCTTCCCGCACGATATCGGCGATGGAAGCAACTTGAGGATGCGACGACGGCAGCAACTTCTGCAGCTCTTCGCGTACTACCGCCCTGATGGTGTCTCGTAGGTCGTGGGAGAGACCTTGGACTTCGGCGTAATGTGGCGTCGAACGGCGATTGTATTGCCGGTTGCGCATGTCTAGTGCTTTCTCGATCGGCGTAGCCTCCGAGAGAAAGTCTTGGACTGTCGTTGGTGGATTCAGCACAAGTCCGGCGAATAGCTCCTGCTTAACTCCCCATGAGCATGCGAACTTTCTTGTCTTCTGGCGTAGCGGGGTCGACGTGCCGGAATAATCGAGTCATTTATTCAGTGTACATACCGATGCTCTCATTCGGAGCTGTACACGGTTTTCCAGCAAGGCTGCAGCTCTTTCTTTACGGACGACACTAGTGAAGGTGTCCAGGAATGCGGCTCGGAAGAGGTCCCAGGTTTTAGTGCACGCTCCCTATTCTCGAACCAGGTTCTGGCGCCGTCTTCAAGCGAGAAGTAAACAGGCGCAGCTTGTCGTCGCAGTCCCACTTGTTGAACGTAGCGACCCGGTCATATGCCTCCAGCCAGCTTTCGGGGTCTTCACATGGCGAACCGCGGAAAGTCGGCGGCTCCCTGGGTCGTTGCATCACGATTGCAGATGTTGGCGCAGGGGCTGTCATGGTAGCTGCTGCCGAGGTCGTGACTTTGGTCCTCTTGGTCTTCTCGGGAAGGGGTCCGTATTCCGGGGTTGGTTTTGTAGCCTGAGGCTAGCTCGATGCTCCGGACAACGTTGGTACTCTCTTCGGGGTTCGGGCTTGGATCACGGCTTTTCGGGGGCGTCCGCTGCATGGACACAAAAGCACCTCCACCAGATCACATAGTAGTGTCGCTGAAGTAAACAGTCGTAAAACTGTGTTGACGAGACTGATTCTTTATTGGGCGAACCTGTGCCCACAAAAGCAAGCTACACTCGAAGCACAACGAAAGCGGCGAACACAGTCGGCGGTCGTCGAAATCTGATCAGCGGCGAAACGCGTCGGCTTTTATACCTGAGTCATCGAAGGTGCCGGATTAATCCCTGATGCCCGCGGGTCTTCCAGAAAGTTCTAGACAATTCGCGTCGGTCATACAATCAGATAACATAAGCGTCGGTGAAAACAGGCAACGGAAAGAAGCATCGATAATGTTCTAGAAACTTCCGATACAGGCGCGTCCTGCGCCGAGCGATAACGTTTAACATTTGTTAGCCGGTGGAAAGCGGCCACCGGTGAAAGATAAACATGTATGCGTGTCAATATCATGCTCATCCTGCTCAGTCTCCACCGGTCGGGGGCTTTACCGTCAATTATCATTTTTCTCACTGCCTCTCTTAATGCTTTCTTAGATTTTGGGTCCAATGTCTTTATCAACATAATTGGGATGCCATCAGGACCTGTCGACGTGCTACTAGGAACCCTCTCTCTGCCCTTTCCCACTCGCTTTGTGCCAGTGGAACCACTGCACTGACTAGTCTATCCTCACCTGATTGAGCTCATGCTATGTTTCGTTCTTTAAGTTTTTGTCATCATTGTTCTTATATGTTCCATTGCCTCATCTCCCTCTAGCCGAACACCTTGAGCTGTAACTATAAACCTCTGCTCTAGGCTAGTCTTATTACTAAAGGAGTTGAGATGTTTCCAAAATTTCTTCGCTGCTTTCTATCCTTTTTGTTTACTTCTGACAACCATTGGCTCCCCTTTCTTCTGATCTTCTCATTGATCAAATGGGATGCTTCGCTTCTAGAGTTTAAAAAGTTTTCCATTTTCTGCCTACATCAGCTTCTGGTTCACCCCTCTGCTTTGAATATCTGTTTCCCTGGATGCTTCCTGACGTTTCTCTATGGCCTTCTTAACATCCTCATCCCACCAGCTCTTGGGTTTACGTCTTCTGTTCCCTTTTGTCCTGACTCGTACCTTAGTAAGCTCTAGCTCAAATAGCCCTGTTAAGTTTGCATATGTCCATTCTGTTTTTGTATCCTCTGAAATTGCTTCCTCAATTTGCTGGGTTGCTATTTCAAGCTGCTTTTCGAGTAAAATATCCCACCTGGTTGTTCATCTTGCCTCCTACCTACTTTCATTTCCCTTCTAAACTCACCTTAATACGTTTGTGATCACTACCTAGACTTCTGGAGCCATTTTCATCTATGCTCATTACATTTAGCCTATCGTGCATCATATGTGACATTAGTGCATAATCTATCGTCGACTGCAGGCTCCCTACCTCCCATGTTATGTGCCCTTCACAGTTCTCAGTACTGTTGCATACAACTAAGTCATGCATTTCACACATATCCAGCATCATGCTGCCTGTTGAGTCTGTGTACCCGTCCATGTCTTCTATGTGTGCGTTTATATCTCCTAGTATATAATCTCGCACCCTTCTCCTAGCTCATTAATGTCACTTGATATGCATTCCAGCATTTTTTGTTTTCCTCTTTGGCATTTGCTCCTGTCCACAGGTATACAAAGCCAAGGCGTGTCTGCTCTGCTGCAACTTTCCCTTTTAGCCATAAATGCTCCTTGTATTCCTGTTTGACCCTTTGCCAATTCATACATTTATGAATGAATGCACCAATTCCACTCCCTTTTCTGCTGCCCTCTGTTCTATTGCAATATTCCCATGCATAGTCAGGATTACAGGGAGGTTGCTCCATGTCCACAACCCGTATAGCATCAATTTTTCCTGCCTTAGTTGCTCGTCGATCTCCCCCCCTTCAGCCTATTCTGCCACCTTGCATGTTAATGTACCCTATGTCAGAATGATCTTGCCCCTGGTGCTTACGTCTATTCTTCTCTCCTACCGATTCTACGTTTCTGAATCTTGGGCCTCTCTGGGTCCGTCTTCGTCTACACTGGTGGTCTTAGGGCTCTGGGTCCCCCCCAAAAAAGCCTTAGCTTGGCGCCCTATCCTACTACCTACCCTCCCGCCCGTGGCACCACTGTAGTGAATGCCATCCTGTGCAAAAGGGTGGAAGCCAGACTCGTACACTTCCCGGTTTACCCCCATTATGCCGTACCCAAGTGGTCGGCTCAGACCCCTAATGACCCGGTTAGCCTCAAGCACACTCCGTTCCATCCCGCTAGCCTGGCCCCGGACCTGTGGGATTGCGCATATGGTCACATGCACATTCGCAGAGGTTTCTCTGAGTTTACGCACCCCAACCTCTAACTGTCTGTTTAGGTTCTGGCTCCTTACCTTCAGCACATCGTTGAGACCAGCATGGATAACGACCAGATGTTCATGCTCCAGGTTGTCCCATACCACCTTCTGAGCTTTTGCCATTGCGTCAACCATGCACTTCCCTGACTGGGCCTCCACCCTCACCCGCCCGTCTGCCTTCACTGTTGTAAAGACGCCCTCCTCAACCCTAGCTACGTTGGAGTCCCCCACCACTAGGACCCTTCACTCTACACGTTTGCCTCCCGCCTGCGATTGTCATCCTCCAGTTCGCGCTAGCTGGTTCTCCACCCACCGTGCGCCACTGACAGTGACGATGTGCTCCCTGCCGTTCGTCCCTTCCCACCCGAAGCCTGCCGCACTACCTCGCTGTAGAGCCGGCGGCAACTGCCGTGTTGCCGCCGGCTCTCGCCTGCTGTTCAACGGCCCCTAGGCGTCCCTCCCTGCTTTCATGGCATTCCTCTGCCTGAGTCTCCGCGCTGTCCCCGCCGCCCGCCTGATCTGACCCAGGATTACGCGCCGCCTGTGCCATTAGCGCCTCCACCCGCTCTTCCAGCACGGCCCGCTTTTCCCGTTCTTCTTGTAGCTCGCCAGCTATTCGCTTTACCAGGATGGCCTCGGCCCCTCCCTGTGAAGCAACTCGCCGATCTGAGTTTCGAGCTCAATTCGCCGCTCTCGCTCCACCTTGAGCTCCCCTTTGAGCTCTTCCACACTGGCTGCCCATTCCCTTCCATCCGCCGCACAGCCCCCTTATATCCTTCACACGACCTGCACGCGAAGCTAGCCTCCTCAGCGTCGGCTAAACTGGCGAAGTGCGTTTCGTCCAAATAACACCAACGTTTGCACTCCTCGCACTGCACAGCTCGTCATCACCCTGTCCTTCCTAGCCTGCCGCACCATTGTCCACCCGACCACCTAACGAGAAAGCCCACCAAAATACCTGAACAAAGCCCCACTGTAAGCCGCACGGCAAACTCGCTATCCGGCTACCTCCGCTAGCTTCCCTAACGCGGTTTAAATCTGCCACTTTACACTGCTTTCACCATGCAACACGTGCGCCACAACCCGCTTCCAAAAAAAAAAATAGAACTATTCGCTACCTACTAACGTCCTACCAAACTAACCAAGAAACTAAAAAAGCATGAAAAACAATATATATAGATAGCTCGGGTACCCTAACACTTCTATCAACCAAATAAAAAAAGTTGTCGCAGTTTCACCTGAAAGGCGAAGCATCAATTGCGATAGCAAATTTGTAGAGAGCTATACGGAGTAATTATAGTAGTTTTATCAGGTGTATACCCTTGGACATGCAGCAGCACCGGCAACACGCAGAACTGTTGTCGACGCCGTCGGCGTTTTGCCCGCGTTCGCACAAAATGCGTACGGCGTTGGTGACTGTTGCCGGAGCCTCTGATATAAATAGGCACTTGATGCCGCAGCTAAACGTCACCTCCCTTCCCTCCCCCTCCCCCTCCCTCCCCGCCACGGCCTTTCACGCGTCGGAAGAAGGCGCGTTTGTTCTACATATATGGTGATTGTAAAGGAGGAAAGAGACTTCTGCAGCCCTTAAGGGAGCACGGCGCAGAACGCGCGTTTTTTCTTCGCCGTGCGTTCACTCCCGTGAAAGCGCGCGTCCTCGCGCCCTTTCACTCGCACAAACAGCGTTCGGCGCGCGGCGACGATTTCATCTCCACTGACGTCATACGGAACCTCACGGCAACGGCGACGACGACGCCGACGGCAGAATTCTGCTTTGGAGTGTCCATATAATTGCTATCGCAATAATAAACAAAAATTGAACTTATTCATCGGTATCTGCCTGCTGCGCTGAGCTCCACTCGGCCACGACCGTCCTGTTCGGCTTCACTCGAGAGAGCCTGCTCGAGAGCTCCTGGACGCCTACAACGCCGTCTGGCGAACCGAGGTCATCCCGAAGGAGTGGAGCGAGGCAGTGGTTGTTCCATTGCTCAAGAACGGCAAACCTTCGAACAACCCTGCCTCGTACCGCCCAGTGTCGCTGACCTCTGCCGCGGGCAAGGTGTTCGAGGCCATGGCGCTTCGGCGCCTGGAGTGGATTGCCGCGGCACCTTGGCGCCGGAGCAAAGCGGTTTCCGCCGACTCCCTGGCCGACGTCGTCTCAACCCTCGAGGAGGCCAAGCATCGGGGTGATGTGGGCTACCTCGTACTCCTCGACGTGGTGAGCGCGTTTGACCGGCTGCCGCACGCCACCATCATTGATGCGCTCAGTGCCATGCGAGTCTCGGGGAGGTTGCTCGTGTATGTGTGGGCGTTCCTGAGTGGCCGCACGATGCGTGTGCGCGTGGGAGGGGTGCCCAGCCAGCCACACGCCGTCTGGACCGGTGTACCGCACGGCAGTGTGCTGAGCCCCTTCCTTTGCAACCTCGCGCTTGCACGCATCGGCGACTAAATCGGCGACTATATCCCCCAGCTTCCGGCGCATGAGGTTCGCGTCGCTGTGTACGCGGACGACATCGCGCTGTTCGCCGCCGGCCCCACCAGCAACAGCCGTGCAGTGCGAAAGTGTGTGCAGTGCGCGCTCGACGCGGTTGACGCCTACATCAGCGGCATCGGCCGCACCCTGTCGGCGGAGAAGACGGTGCACCCTCGCTACTCGGGCCGCTATGAGATCCGTGTCTCACTCTCCGCGGCACGGGAGGTGAGTGCGATACCTCGTCCTCCTTGTCGACCGCCTCCTCAGCTGGCAGCCGGCAGTGGGCCCTTCGCAAGGGGACCAGGGGAGTGCCGAGCGCTGCGCGCTCTCTTGGCCCGCGGCCATGGCTGTTCCCCCACCCTGGCGCTGCGGATCACTTGAGGAAGCCGTGTCCGAGGTGAGTTTTTTGCGACGGTAGCATATTAAATTTTATTGTCGCAGGGGGATCGGTTTGGAAGTGAGGTGTCTTCTCGGATGACTTTAGTGGCAAAGCTGATGCATCGTGCCGATGCATTGTTCATTAGTGTCGTTGAGCAAGGTCAACATGCCGCACACTTCAGGAGATTCGCGGGAACGGAAACTGTTTATGAATTCAACTGTTTGTATGTGAAAGTAAGAAAACTCAACGTCGCTATGCACTTTAATTGTCATAGACCATTGTGACGTACAGCTCTACAGCAACACTGACAAAGCATTACGCCGCGCCGATGTTTACGAAAAGGCTTCGATGAATTTAAACACATATCGTATCCTGTATGTTAAGTAAGAAAAGTGAACGTCATCATGCAACAGGGGCGTAGCCAGGGGAGGAGGGGGGGGGTGGTGGGGTTCAACCCCCCCCCCCCCAAAAAAAAATTTCCGCAACCCCCCTTACCCACCCTTTGTTCTCGTCGCTTCGCGCTGACATAATTCATGAAACCGGTGCCACCATCACAATTGCATTCCTGGGCGCTTCCGTTTGGGTTGGGTAATTTACAGCGAATCATGTCTGCATATGGAAAAAACTGTCACGGTGTTTGTCAAGGCTTTGACACTCTGTGAAGTTTTGGGCGAGAATGTGGCGGCAGCATTCTGAAGCAACAAATGCGCAGCAAATGAAGCAGCAAAATGCGGCAGCCGCATTTTAGATGATGGCGAAAACGCTCAAGGCCCGTTTACTTAGATTTAGGTGCACGTTAAAGACCCAGGTGGTCGAAATCTCCGGTACACATTTCCGCCGCTTCCCTTCAGGTGCCGGAGGCCGCGCTCACACAGGATCTTCGCGAGAAACGTCTCTTGTTTGCGATTGCGCCCTACGGAAGGGGTAATTACTGTTGTGTGTTGAACCCAAACCAGCAATTACGGAAGACTGGTAGTTGCTGTTTTGTTGTGGAATCCCAAACCAGCAATGTACACACGAAGGGGTTGATGACAGCAGTGAAATTCCACCGACTCGCAACAGAATGCACGTGTACGCCCACCGACGCTGCAACGCGGGGCGCTTTGGTCGGCGCTCCCAACCGGTGCCTTGGCACCGACTGTCAAGGAAGTAAACAATAAAGAAGTGCAGCGCGTGCTCGAAGCGCAAGCTCGGCACGCGCAGTGTTGTTCCAGGAGCTTGAGACGCTGGTCGTGGCGGCCTCCGCTCGGCTGGCCGCCTTCTCAGTAGGAACGACGGCACGGCTCGTTCGCCGCCGTCATGTTCTTCCTACAATGGTGACCCGGACGTGATCGGCCACGACGCACACCGGCCACGGCGCTCACCAGGCCACGGCGCTCACCAGGCCACAGCGCTCACCGGCCACGGCGCTCACCAGGCCACGGTTCGAGCACGCCGGCCACGGTTCGAGCACGCCGGTCACGGTACGAGCACGCCGGTCACGGTACGAGCACGCCGGCCACGCGGAGCGGTGACACGTCAGCTATTCACTCCTCGGACCATGGCCCTGCGCCTAGTGCTTCACTCCTCGGACCATGGCCTTGCGCCTAGTGCTGACTGGCCTGACCCTGGCCCTGATGGTTCGGGCGACTTTTACGAGGACCAGGTTCGGCTCGGGGATGCCAGCAGCCTACGGCCCGCGGCCCCTTACGATGCGGACCGTCAGCGGGCTCTGCTCGAGGGACCGTTCCATCGGACACCCGTGCAGCAGCTAAGCCTCACTTTTCCTACCAACGATCCGGCACCGTGTTCAATATTGGCAAGCTGCAGCGCCGTAAGTCACCGCAGCTCGTCGTTGAGTGTCCGCCTCGGCTGCGGGAGTTCACGGGTTCGAAACCAGGCGGCCGCCGGTTACCCACCGGAATACAAATCGAGCACAAGCGACCCCCGGCCAAGCGCCCGGCTTTCTTCAGGGGTGCTCGCTTGGGAGAGGCTCCGCTAACCCCGCCGTCCCCCTCGGGGGATTAGTTTCGAACAACCCTGCAGCCTGCAAAGGTGGTTACAATCCGGCCTGCGCGGCTCCACCTCGAGTGATGCATCGATGCGCTGCCCACAGCGCGCGCATTCCCGCACACTGGTAACCCCCACCCAGGGGCCCACAGCTCTCAGCCTGTACAAGGACTACGCCACAATCACCTGGACCGTCAACGGCCATCTACTGAAGAACCTCATCGACCGCTCCACCCTAAGCACCGTGAAGAACGACGGCCCGTTAAGGTCTCCAAGATCGCCATCAACCAGCTGGAGAGCCTTCCCTCCGACAACGGCAAGTTTATCTTTGAATGCACGGCCCTATCGACGCGCAGGTCACCAAGGCAACCATCGCGCTTGGTTCCATCTTCAAGGACACCTGCACGAGCAATGCCCAGTGCAAGCCTCGCGGGGCCTCGTGCAGCGAGGGCCGCTACCTCTACAAGCTATCCGAGCCTGTGAGCCAAAGTCCAAGCACCTGACCTGCCGCACCGCCACCGGCCTCGGCTAGCTCTGCGACTACTCCGAGCAGTGCGTCTTCGCCCAGCTGAACGGCGTCTACACGGACCATCTGATCGGCGACTGTGCTCTCGAGTTTGTCCGCTCGCTGGACGGCAAGACCTGCGACAAGCTACAGACCACCGCCGGAAACGTATTGGACAGCCCTGCAAGGCCAACAGCGAATGCCACATTGCCGGAGCCGCTTGCCTCAAGGACGTCTGTGCGTGCGCCAGCCACAGGTGCACCTAAGATGCAGGCTGAGTACAGGATCCAACTTAGCTTCTCTCACTTCCTTCATCGACGTTCCGTCTGGGTGGGAGCCCTGTAGCGCCCCCGACGCTGCAACGCGGGGCGCTTTGGTCGGCGCGCCCAACCGGTGCCTTGGCACCGACTGTCAAGGAAGTAAACAATAAAGAAGCGCAGCGCGTGCTCGAAGCGCAAGCTCGGCACGCGCAGTGTTGTTCCAGGAGCTTGAGACGCTGGTCGTGGCGGCCTCCGCTCGGCTGGCCGCCTTCTCAGTAGGAACGACGGCACGGCTCGTTCGCCGCCGTCACGTTCTTCCTACACACGAAACAGACAGCCGACAAGCATGGAATACTGCTGTGCGCAGTACAGCGTAAGTAAACTATTGTTGCAGGCACTGACATTTTCGTCGGAGTTCACGCGTCCTGAGAAATTGATTGTGCACTATGCACTGAACAAGACCGGAGTTCATTCCTGTATCATAGTACACCATCACTCGAGATTCTGTAAGGTACAAGGCCGCTTCCTGTTGCACCGGCGTAAGTGAAGCGAAATGAGTTCCACGCACTACTTAAAATGCGTACACATGCCAGCTATGCTGTGCGGTGAATATTCTGTACCATTCTGAATCTGTTGACGTAAAGGCAAATGACGGCTGCACGCTCCAACGTGAAGACCCAGGGCCCATGCACTTGCCGCAGGAAATGCAACCCTCTCGCATGAGGGCAGGGCGACGAAAGTTTCGAAAAAAAAAACCTTATGCATTTTTGCGCGTATTGAAGTTTTCTAGCGCAGACGCAGCGAACAAGCTATTGCTATGGGAGTGGGTATAGCCTGGTCACATGCGCATTTTCACGCGTATAGCCGTCCTTGACTTGTGAAACGCACTTCGCCCCGACGAGGACGACGCCATCTACGCTTAACTTAAATTAACAATTAATGATGTCTTCTCCGATCGCACGGGTCGTCTCAATGATGCGTTTTCGAAGACTGGTCCATTCAGTGGCGCGATGAGAGACCCTTGCCCCAAACGCCCACCAACGCCTTGCGCCCACTATAGCTGTCGTACTTACTGTATTTACTGAGCTTACTTTACTTTTTACTTAATTCCGTCACACGCGAGGGGGGTGGGGTGCCCCGTGTTTTTGATATACATGTACAGAGTCTGCTTAAACTACCGATATTTATGATCGATCACGTCACGTAGAGGAAAGCAGAAGCGTGCCCCCCCCCCCCCCCCCCGGTCGGGCTGGTGAACCCCCCCCCCCGAGAAAAATGTCTGGCTACGCCCCTGTCATGCAATATTTCATAGCCGTACATAGACCATTGTGAAAGCTGTACAGAAACACTCATCAACCACGTGGTACAGATTCGTAGCTATTCTGAGGAACTTGTATAGACCGTTTTTTCATGGGCGCCGCCATTGCGTAGGCAGTGGCGCCATCTATGGGCAGTTGGCATGCTGGCTTGGGCGAACGCCCGTGTTCTATGCTATGGTATACGCTCGGCGGCAGTTTTTGGATTTTTTTCGCACTCTCGCGGTCTATTTAGCATGAAATGGCATCTTCTACGTGAGGTATGGTCCTGTGAGGCGTAGTGAAGGAATTTAAGTCTGAAGTAATTAAGCGGCTGGAGTTTCTGCTGGCGTTAGGGCGGACGGAGCACCCAGTGCGAGGTGTGCGCGTTTATTTGAGCTTACAATCAGCCTCGGATATCAGTTAGGTAGTTTCTAAAATTCGTTTCACCAATGTTGCCATACTGCAACATTCTCAGCACTGTAATTATAAGCTCTGGTTTAGCTGCAACGAGTAGTTACGAAATTTTACGATCCTAACAGCGTGGGTACCGTGAATTCTGCTGGCGAATAAGTTGTACTGTTTACTTTGACAAGCGTTCAAGTTGTCATCTGTGGATACATTGGGCGACTGCCTTGTTTGCTGGGCAAGGTTTCCGCCCACTAATAGAATAGTTTGGTTAATAATAACCGCATACCGTACAGTGTGAATCAGACTTTTCGAGTGGTCGAACGACCAGCTGCAGACTGCGCGAGCTTCCGAGGCAGTAGTAAATGCTGTGTTATAGATTTCTATAGCGCATGGGCCAAGTGGTCCAAGCATGCGGCACGACCATGCGAAGTCTTATTGCGTCGTTATCCCGTGTTCTGTTTTATTTTGCCGCAAAAGGAGGACATATGAACTCTTTTTTTTTCAGTCTCATAAAAGGTCAGACCTCTACGACGCATTCACCAATCTTACGGAAATTGTGTCCTTACAAATAGCTGTTGGATTCTTTTTATGTGATCCCATTTGTATATTGTGCCTTACAGAACAAAATGACAATGCCGATCGATGCACGATGCTGGCGTGTATCATGTGGGTTTGCCAACCGGAGTGCTCGCTGTGTTGAGCAAAAGCCTTCGGCCTCTTGTAGGAGGCTAACGTAGGCATAGTGATTTGAAGTTACTAGACTTAAAATGCGTGAGAACGATGCCGGTGGCTGATGGAAATGTTTTACAACAATTCTTCGTCGAGTGAAAACCGATACATCCAACATAGTTCACAACACATACACACACAGGGATGATGATGCGCGTCGCATTTTTGCACATCCCAGAGAAATTTACAGATACTGTAGCTACTGCTGCACCTAAAGGCTACACAGTGGTTGTTCAACGACCTCATAAACACTGACATCCCGTAAATGGCACTCAGAACTAGCTAAAATACCTCCAAATCGCTCCGCAGCGCGCGACCGGCAACACATTCAAGCCGCGCCGCGCCGGCTCGCCCAAGCCAAGAGGAGGAAAGGCTCGTCGCGCGCTCTTTCATCTTCGCCCGATGAAAGGTCTATATAATTCAGGAACGCGTATTGTACCCAATTCCCGGGCCGTTACGATCATTGTATCCGGCCCGGCGTGCTAGGTGGGAAACAAGTGCTCAAATCACCACAACCACGTCCGAAATATCTCTGAAGGCTTGCCATTTATTAGGCGTCTTTGTGTTTCTACTGACAGGAGAGGTGACGGCGAGCGCCGCGAATATCACACCATATCCCGTGACAATGGCCCCTTTACACTCGGCCTGCTTCACCGCAATACATTGCGTATGCTTGACCGCGTAGCACCCGTGCATTGCGACGAAGCTGATAGAGAACCAGGCATTATGCAGCGCTCGAGCCTAGCTTCTTGTCAGTGACTGCAGATGGAAAACACATACACGTTCAAGAGCTTTTCGTCGATGTTTACACTTCTTTATTGAATGAAAGGGATAACTTACGCCTGTGTCCGTGAGTTAAAAGATCGATAAAGACTGGGCACTTACTTGCAGTGTATGAAAAATAGAGAACTTTATTTATCCAGGTGTCCATGCTCCTGCAGTCCAGTGGTGACCCTGTGGAGCTGGATCCGGCCTCGTGGAAACACAGCCGCCTCATCAGTCACAAAGTAGGAGCTGAAGAGAACTCTAATGCTGATATTGCACCCGATTGTATAGGGCTTAACTTGTGGTTAGCCAGTGCCAAAGGCATTGCACTAAAGATTGAGAGTATGTCTTAATCATCATCATCATCATCAGCCTATATTTATGTCCACTGCAGGACGAAGGCCTCTCCCTGCGATCTCCAATTACCCCTGTCTTGCGCTAGCGTATTCCAACTTGCGCCTGCGAATTTCCTAACCTCATCATCCCCCCTGACTTTCTGCCGTCCTCGACTGCGCTTCCCTTCTCTTGGTATCCATTCTGTAACCCTAATGGTCCACCGGTTATCCATCCTACGCATTACATGGCCTGCCAGCTCCATTTCTTCCGCTTAATGTCAACTAGAATATCGTCTACCCCCGTTTGTTCTCTGATCCACACCGCTCTCTTCCTGTCTCTTAACGTTACTCCTAAGATTTTTCGTTCCATTGCTCTTTGTGCGGTCCTTAACTTGTTCTCGAGCTTCTTTGTTAATCTCCAAGTTTCTGCCCCGTATTTAGCACCGGTAGAATGCAATGATTGTACACTTTTCTTTTCAACGACAGTGGTAAGCTCCCAGTCAGGATTTGGCAATGCCTGCCGTATGCACTCCAACCTAATTTTATTCTTCTGTAAATTTCTTTCTCATGATCAGGGTCCCCTGTGAGTAATTGACCTAGATAATATGATAGTCTTAATATGCAGCGCTTATGTGGCAAATAGGAGAGCAGAAGGTGAGAACAATGTTTTGACATGAGGTAGGACTGCCTTCATCTGTGTAGTGAAATCATGTTTTTATTTGTGTAACGTCAGTGCACTCACTTTCTTAAGTATAATGTTTACAGCAGCCTACAGCTTCTGTCGATGCAGGTGCTTCTCTACTGGAAACAACCTTTCATTTACCAAATAAAGTTGCCATTTAGTAGTTTTACAAGTTTTCGTCTGGTGTTTTAGTCTCTTCTGAATCTGGAAGATCTGACTGAATGCATGGGCATCAGAGTTTGTACTCCAGATTTAATGCTACATTTCACCTCGACATACCCAACGCACTTCCAAAACCACAGGATACTACCCGTGGTTCAGTGCAGTCAAGCACTGTGAATTCATATATGTTGATGGGACACCTAATGTTTCCTTCTGCTCGCTCTTGCTACTATTGAATTCTCCAGCAGCTACTGTACTTGTTTCTGTGCACCCATGCAATGGCGAGTGCCAGAACAATTCATGTGCTGCTCACAGTTGGCACAAACACTTGTGCATCACAGACTAGTGTGAGCAAAAGAAGCACATGACAACTGTTTCCTTTCATGCCATATAGCGCTGTGCTTGGCAGGCATGAGATATTTCTACTGTGTAAATGCACTTAGCTAAAGCAGTGAAGTTGGCATCCGAGTCCCTGGTTTTAGTCCGCCCTGACATCCAAGTCAGGCCTCCCCTTGTGTCCCAATAAATGTGCAAGCACAGTCTCTCTGCCTACTATACCAAGTGTAACATGCTGGGTGACATCACATTTTTATATTCGTCATTACCGTAGAAGTGAATTTCTCCACATTCTAGAACAATCCTTGACCTTTACTTTGACACTGTAGGTCACCGTATACAGCAAAAGCTCTCGAGCCGAAAACATTTCTATTGCACAAATGTTAATGTATTTGTGCAGTGTACTTGATTTTTATTATGCTCAACCCCATTGGTGGCATGCTTGCACTATAACATGCACAAACTGAACAGCACATCCAAACAAAGAAAAGGAAATGTCTAGCCCCATCACAGTCATGTCAAGTCTCACGCTATTTGAAAACTCGGCAGTTTCTGTATCGGGCATCGCATCTCATATCGCCTTTGTAGTGGCAGCGATGACGTTTTGCAGGGTGTCCCACGTAAATTGAGCCAAGGTTTAAAAAATGAAAGGCACGTCAGAAGCGAATTGAACCATATGCATACCATTCGCACTGGCCTACAGTAACTCAGGCTATTTTTTTGTTTTCCCCATAACTCACTCTTTAATTAAGTTTAATTACCCAACCTTTTAATTATTGGCTAAGGCCCCAAATATGATTCACAGATTTGTAGAGCACCTTCGGAAACTACCGATGGTGTTGTTTCCTGTGCGATACATCTCGCGTAGTCCTTTTTCCAGCGTTGGAAAGAAAGCCCGCGAAATATGAAAAAAAAAAAAATTGCCGCGTATCTGCGTGCTTCGCTGCAAATGTCGTCGAAAGACGATAGTCTTCTGCCGGCCGTACTACATGAGTGCTGGTCTGATCCGCGGCCACCCGTGATGCTGTTCTCGTACCATTTCCGTCCTGGCATGAAGGTTTGTTTGAACAGATTTCATTTTACCGCATTATTTCATCTAGCGGCCATTTATGTTTTGCCCTGCCTCAGACAGCGCTTCCTTTATGTTGAATCGGTCGCATCTGGCTGGCATTGATAAAATTGAGGAGGCGCTGCGTGAGACATGGACGCCATCTGGCAATACATCGGGAAACATGAGCTTGTGCAGAGGGTTTCCTTCCTCCATGGCAAGGGCGCTCTTCGGCGCGCAGTCGGGGAACGTCGTTCGTCGGCGCGCATAGCATGGCATTTCAGCGCAGCTTAAGAAACTAGGGTCTTTAGAGTTACGTATCTATGTATTTTCTATTAAAGGAACATACCTCCTAATACTTACCTAGTGATGTTGCGCCTCAGATATGCGTAATGTTTACTTTGTGATCGATAACGTTCACAAGTAAACAGCCGTACCAGTTTAAGTAGTGTGGGCGGTAAGCAAGTGGTCCAACTTTGGCCGGGTGGCTGAATCTGGTGACAGACAGACAAACAGACAGACAGACAGACAGACAGTACATGAACGCTCTGGGGCGTGGTACCTACGGGTGCCAAGTCCCCTTCCCATCTGACAACGGCACCAAATTTTCAGCGTTTAAGTTCCCCAAGAAAGACTATCGTCTTTAAAAGTCACATGACGGAGCCCTTGCGCAGTGGTATCGTGCTGCTCTCAAGCATGCGTTCAGTGAACAAGGCCGGCTGCATCGCGACAGGAAAGCAGCAAGGCGTTCTGATGGTTGTAGGCCGCTGGGCTGGCGGCTCCGTCGGATGACGGCGCAAATGAATGCTGCTGGCCGAGTGCTGCCGAGGAGACTAAACATTCAAGACTGCTAAAGAAACAAGGAAATACCTTTTTATTTACTTTTTAACTTGGAATGCGTGACAGGGGGTGACGGCGTGGAGTATGTGGAAGTACGGGGGTGCTGTGGGGGGGGGGGGCATTAGGAAAAGGTTTATTTTTTCTTTGAGTGGTCAGTACTTGCGAAATCGTCCCATGATTATAATTCGTGTTCAAACAGATCACCATCTGCTGCAATGCAACTCTGGCATCTCTTTAGCACATTTCCGTGGCGTTCTTGATCATGGTTTCGGGAGTGAAGTTGCAAACTTGTCTTATTTTTTCCTTTAAGTTGGCTGATGATCTGGTTGTTCTCCAGTATACTTGATTCTTGACGGACCCCCCAAAGAATGAAATCCAGGGGGTTAAATCCGGTAACCTTGCTAGCCAAGAAATGGGCCCCATGTGGCTTTATCCACTGCTGCGTGAAAACTCATCCAGCCAATTGCAAGCTTTGTGACTGCCATGCGCAGGAGCTCCATCATGCTGATACCAGATATCCTTGATCCTAGCCAATGGAACTTCGCAGAGAAAATCCTGAAGTGGCCATTGAGGATATTGTTGACGTATTGTTCACCGGCAAGCGTGTAGTAAAAAAATACTGGCCCAATGTTAGTGCCACTGAAAATTCCACAGCACACATTAAAGAACAACTGATATTGATGATGCGCCTGCAAAACCAGTGAGGGTTTTCGTCCTGCCAATAGCGAGCGTTGTGGATGTTCACTTGGCATTACGCGAAAAGTTAGCTTCATCGGTCCACAGAATCTTGCTAACAAAAACCTGGGTCCTCTTCTGTTTTGATTAGAATCAAGTTTGAAAAGTCTGTTCACTCTGGAAGTCGCGGGGCTCCAGCATTTGGTTGCAGCTGCAAGTGGTAAGGATGAAGTTGTCTCTTCTTGAGTATTCTCCACACCGAAGATTTCGACACACCAGCTTCAGCAACCACACTACGGGACACTTTCCCGGGGGGTGTGCAGAAAACTTGGACAGGATATATGTCTCCGCTTCCTCTCCAAAAATTGCAGATTTGTGTCGTTTCATGGCAAATGTCCCATTCTGTTTCAGTGTCTCATGTGCACGCACAATTGTCATTTGAATTTGGACGGGTACCTGGATGCCAGCCTTGAAACAGCTTAACTGCCTGCCTTCTATGGCTGCTTGATGCACCAAGAGCCAGAACCGTATCTGCTCTTTCTTCATTGGAATACGGCATGTCTGCTGCTCTGTGTAGATTAAAGCCAAATTATGAAGCAGTCGAGAACACGAAGGGATATGGGCGCCTGAGGAGCACCTAATGAATGGCGGCGAGGTCTTTCTTTTTTTCCCCCCACCGGCGAAATCGAAGCAGCTGTCATCGCCTTCCATAGTCCTCTAGTACTTTACCCTTTCCTTCCTTAAACAGAATGAAAAGCTATTTTAGTTTTTTAGCACTCTTCGACGCTTTATCGCTATCTCCTCAGCAGCGCTTGGCCAGCAGCATGCATTTGCGCCGTCCTCCAACGGGTGCCGCCGGCCCAGCAGCCTACAACCATCACAATGCCTTGCCACTTCCCCGTTGCCACTCGCGATGCAGCTGACCTTGTTCAAACGCACGCTTGAAAGCAGCACGATACCACTGTGCAAGTGCTCCGTCATGTGTCTCTTTTTTCACATTTCGCGGTCTTTCTTTGCAACCCTGAAAAAAGGACTACGTGAGACGATCGGATCGCACAGGAATCAACTCTATCCGGTGGTTTCTGAAGGTGATCTACAAATCTGCGAATCATACTTGGGGTCCTCAGCAATAAGGAAAAAGTTGGGTAATTAAACTTGATTAGTGAGCGAGTTATGGGGAAAACAAAATGGCCTGAGTTACTATAGGCCAGTGCGAATGGTACGAGTTTGGTTCAATTCGCTTCCGACGTGCCTTTCATTTTAAAAAGTGGCTGAAGTTACGTGGGACACCCATCATATGTACACAGCAAGAGCAGTTTTATTAGACTGTGGTGCTTTACATGCACCTATCTTCAAGCACAAAGAGGTCTTTGCATGTGCCTGTGTTGATATGAAGTCACTGCAGCTGGTGAGCAATGTGCACGCACATGGCGCTGGCTTCGTCCTTTGGGAAACTATCCTATTATTTTACAATGTAGTGATGGAGAAGGCCTTTAAATCAATGTATGTACTTGAGTTTTATTTACCTTTCACCTATTGTTGCTAATAGAAATGGTGCCCTCTAGTAAGTCAGATGCCTGTGAGTGTTGCAAGGCACAGTGTCGGGAAACCTTTCATAATCTTAACATAAGACTGTAGAAAGCTTCTTTCTGGTTTGTATACATGAAATCAACAGCAAAGCAAGCTAGACAGACTAAAGGCTGGCTGATCTGACAGCTCTACACAGCCTGTACTGCTGGAGTAGGCGAGTCGCATTGGTCATGGGACCTATAGCAGTCACATGCAGATTGATGTAGTACCTTCGTATATTGTGTGTGTACATAACATCTCTCTGAAAAATATGTTTCGTCACTTTTCATTAACTTTACCTTGTAAGCACATGCATAACCACTTAAATTGCTTGGTCTTCAAATAAAAGAAGTGAGCACTTCTGCATAGTAACTTTATTCACATGAAATATGTAGTGGTGTTGACCTGTAGAAGAGTAAACAATACCGAAATTATTTAAGCAGAATGTTCGAACTGACAAATTGGGACTGTGCGACACAGTAGTATAGGGCATTTACAAAGACTTTCTTGATAGCCTAGTTCCTACAAAGTATTCTAGAACGAGAACACTGCAAACGGATTGGAAAAGGAAAGGAGACAGACACGGCACTGACTTGTGACTAAATATTTTATTTTGTGTGCAGCAAAGTATATGAACGGAAAGGATGGGGTTCAAGAACATGAACAAGAACATGTCTGTTGAATGTGGGGTAGGAGTGAAATGTCTAAACCAAGGCCGCAAGCTAACCTTGAAATGATTAACAGAACAGGAATGCTAGGGGAGCTGCTGTACCCGTTAAGTGCAACAACTACTCGAATGTTGAAGTGTCTTTTCAACGTCCCATTAATTTCCACTGTTGTCATTCTAAACGGGCAAATGCATCTCCAGTCATTTACCAGAAGACGCGAATTTTCTTCAAAAGACAAAACCTACTAATGCTAGTTCTTTCTAGGTCAATGAAGCAAAATAGCATTTGGTTCACTCAGAATTGAAGTAACCTTCCAATCACTCCCATCATGAAATAGTTCAGTTGTCCACCTTGAGCAAGGCCGTTATTGGCTGGTATAATGTCAGGATTTGTCTATTGTTTACCGCTGATCCTGGTAGCCGCTGATCCTGTTTACCGCTGATCCTGGATAATGTAGCTAGAATGCTGTTGCAACCACTCACAAAGCGTGAACAGGAAAATAATTATTGCATTGTGGAAGGCATCAGTTCCTCAAAAGGCCATGTGTAGACTTCTGGGCACTGCCATTAGATGGCGTATTCAGAAAGAAGCGTGGGAGGAGCCTGGTTGCCGCATGCCGCATTTCTTAGCGTTCGCACGCACCTGTGTGCCATTGTCACGGTGTAGATCTTTTTAACCATACTAGGTTCTTTAATGTGGTCATTACAGATCGATTTAGGAAATGAAATTATGACGCGTATGTTCTCTGTCGCACACTCACAAACAATGCTATATATCAATTCGATGACCTATAACTGCTGACAAACGTAAATATGGAACACCTTTAAGTATGGAGTCTCTAAACAGTCGGCAAACTACTGAATCAAATGATTAATGTTCACACATCCCCATTTGGTTCGGTGTGAGGCGTCGGACGAGGTCATGGCTGAAATGTTGCAGATGAGTGGGCTGCTGCTGAGGGACCCCAGCTGGAGTCGAGAGGACAGATGTGGCACGACGGGACAGGAGCATAAGCCTGGAGAGAAGGCCGCGAGCACAACAGTTGTGGTTGGTGCTCCGATGGACGGCCCGCAGATGAACACCAGCTGCAGACGTTGAGCCGTAGGCTCAGGAACACCAGACACAGGCAGGAGCCCGGACCCACGGACTGCTTCTTCCGCCGTGGCTGTCTTCTTCGCTCACTTTCCTCTCTCACAATGGCGCCTCTCCAGCATTCCACGCTCACGCGACGAGGTTCTCTGTAGATTCTTCTTTTTCTTTCGCCTTTTCTGGATGCCAATGCACGGTCATGCTCGCGCCTTCATCGTCGTTTTCGCCTTCGTTGCAACGCAGCACGTGCACCCCATGACAGCCATACATTTCAGAGGTCCACGCACAGGCTTCTGGGCAGTGGCACTACATGGCACCAAGTGTGCTTACAGAAGGGCGAAAGAGGAGTACCGCTGCAATACACGCCTGATACATAACTTGTTGCGACGGTGGCAATACGTTGTGTCGCTATACTGATTCAACGCTAACACATTACCATCGACAGTCATCATGAGATTGGTTCTGTAGCGATTTTTACACTCTCCGCTTTCATCCATGCCACCTCACACTTCTACAACTGAGCCCAGCTTTTTTGGAGAAACTCTCTATTCCATGCCTTCCCTAGCACACGTACAGATGTACACCCGGCGACAAAATAAGCTGGGGCATGAAATCTGAGAAAAAGCTGAATATCTCCGCAGCCTCACAACGCAGCCTGGTGTTTGCATTTCGGACTTCGACTAGAATATGCAAACAACATTGTCGTGTGCAGTTTTACTGGCTACTACTACAGGCTGCGGAGATATTCAGCTTTTTCTCAGATTTCATGCCCCGGCTTATTTGTCGCCGGGTGTACATGGACAGATAACAACTGTAGCAGACAATCTGCAATCTTAGGCAAAAGTCTACCACTTGTTCAAGAAACATTTACATGTCTCGAATTTGTGTGATTATATTTACGTGATGCTGATCCTGATAAAGAAATTTACAGAAGAATAATATTGGATTGGAGGGCACACGGCAGCAGGCATTGGCAAATCCTGACTGGGCGCTCACTACTGTCTTTGAAAAGAAAAGAGTACAATCATTGCATTCTACCGGTGCTAACATATGGGGCCGAAACTTGGAGGTTAACAAAGAAGCTCGAGAACAAGTTAAGGACCGCACAAAGAGCGATAGAACGAAAAATGTTCACCTAACATTACGAGACAGTAAGAGAGCGGTGTGGATCAGAGAGGAAACGGGGATAGCCAATATTCTAGCTGATATTAAGAGAAAAAATGGAGCTGGGCAGCCCATGTAATGCATAGGGTAAATAAGTGTTGTACCATTAGAGTTATAGAATGGGTGCCAAGAAAAGGAAAGCGCAGTCGAGGACGGCAGAAAACTAGGTGGGGTGATGAAATTAGGTAATTTGCAGGTGGAAATTGGAATCAGCTAGCGCAAGTCAGGCGTAATTGGAGATCGCATGGAGAGGCCTTCGTCCTGCAGTGGACATAAAAATAGGCTGATGATGCTGATGATGATGAGCAAAAAAAGTTGCAGCTCTCGCTTTCCTTGATCTTGCAATATTGTTGCCACAAACGAGCAGGCTGAGCGAGAAGTTCGCTTTTTGTGAAAATTGAGAAATACACAGACATCTGGATTTATTCAGGAATATAATGGAGTACTTGCCAGTTGTGTGCTACCAAGAGTATGCTACCAGTTGTAAAGGCTAGTATGCCTCTGGCATATGTGCCAGTATGTATGCCGCAATAAGTTTATTATCGCAAAATAAAAAAAGGCGTTCAACTTGAGTGCTGCCCGCTGAGTGGCGGCTACTCGCTCATAGCTGAATGCGGTAAACGTTTGCGCATAGGGCAGCTGAATTGGCCACTGAAGAAAATAAGCTGAAGCAGAGAAGCGCTGACGGAACAGCGTGCTTGGTGTAAGCTTTCGGGCACTTCTATAAGTGGCGCGAGCATAATAAGCACCTTATTGTTTTGCCTCTCTCACATATAGAGCTTTTTGGTAATATAATTTTAGTTTTGGCAGCATAATAAGCACCTCATTGTTCTGTGTTAATGCGCAACTATCATCTCGTCAGCGTTGGCTTCGACATCCATAGACCTGCTGGGGATCTCTCTCGCCGCTAATCTAGGGGACCTCAGCCCATCATTGCCGGCCCTCCCAAGAGCCCTGCGAGAATGGCATCGAGACCTCTGCTGCTGTTGCCCTTAAGAGGCACCAATTTACATTCAATTTGACAGAAGGCACCACGTCTATTCATGAAATCATAGATAGCATCGAAAAAATTATTGACGAGGAAAGGGCTCAGGTTTTTATGATTTTAAAGGCAGAACAAGGGTATCTGTACAAAGCTAGAATATACAGAAACATATGAAAAGGGTCAGGTATAGTGAAAGAATTGCACTAGATATATCGAAGCATTTGGTAGATTCTTTGGTAGATTTCAAACAGTTGCAACACAAGATTCCTAGGACTTCCAAAGGGTGTGAGACCTTTTTTATAAGCTTCGATGTCCTTGATGTAACAAGCTGCTCGGATTGGCATACATCGGCAGTTTTTTTTTTGTGCAATGGTTGTGAAACCTTGAAGTACGGAGCTGTTTATTGTGCACTTTCAGTTTATTTAGACATGTATGTTTATTTAGCCTGCTCAATGCTAAGGTCTCTTATCCTGCCAGCAACACATTCAGGCATGCCTTACAACAATTTTTTGAGCTGTGCGCATTACAGGTGTGACAGTGCCTACCCACCAACGTACTCCCCTCCCCCTTATTTTTTAAGCAGAGAGGGATAGAGGTGAGCGTTGAGGAAGTAGCATGTCCTGGATTCCTGGTTGTTGTCACCTAATAATTTTATTGGAAGAAGTGCATGCTGATAAAGTATTATGTTCTTTATTGATTCATTCAGTTCTATGCATCCGCAATAGTTCGTATGTACCATCCCCACAGGATTGAAGGGACAGTGAAATGATTTGAAGGTTGTGTACAAATGCATCTAATTGGTAGGATAGGTCCTTTTGATCATCAAGAGAAAGATTCAAGTGCTGTGCATGAAGTGGATAATTTATTATTGGGTTTTAAACATCTACGTTGCTTGAGATCACAACATCACCACTTCTGCATTTTATGCTGCCTCTGCTCACATTAATTAAGTAAAATGGATGAGTGATGTCACTCAAGTGAGAGATCCGATTGGCTCTCCATCGATGCAATCAAGAATGCTTTAAACAAGCAGCCCCGTTAAGGTTATATTTAATAGCATACTTACACATACTAATTTGCTCACTTGTAAAAATAAGTACACAAATTCAGACATGTAGGTGTTTCTTGAAACCAATGGCACACTTCCGCCTGAGAATGCAAATCATCTGCTAAAGCTGCAGTTGTGTGTACATGTGCATTTGCACATGCATGCAAGGGAGAGAGGGGAATAACAAGCTTTTTTTTAAATTTTGCTCTGTTGCAGAAGTGTGAAGTGGCAGGGGGGGGCGCAAAGAATGCAACAAAAGTTAACAATAGTACAGTGGTGGTAGCAGCTGATGGGATGCAGAGGAGTTCTGAAAAATAGGTGTAACAATATCTTTTCAGGTAGCAGAAACATGAATAGTGCCAGCACTGTGCTGTGCTCATCATCTTGCACTACAGATGTGTGCAGAGAGTAAGCTGCAGCAACCGCATGCTGTAGGGAACATGAGCTCATCCATGTAAACTTTTTGAGGCTGCCATCACCACACTAACAAGATAAACTGTGTGTGTGTGAGAGAGAGAGAGAGATGCGGGAACACAAAGTTCAAATCAACCGCATGACATTGTGTCTAAGGAGGCAGGACATGGCCACAAGGTACAAAACTGGAGGGGGAATGACATGAATTGAGAGGAGGGCAAATCTTTTTGTAGCTGTTTTATTATATTGCACTGCCACAAAATGTTTGTGAGAAAGCACTCCATGCGATATACTCTGGATGTCTAGGCAACACTCTTAGGTACAACAAAAACAATTTCCGGGACAAAGTCTCAATATGGATATGTAGGGCATGCTCAACTGTTACAATCATAGTCAAATAGAGAGCTAGCCTTTGAATGCCTAAGTCACCAAAGAAAGAAGAATGCAGTTTTAGTACATGTAAAAATATGCAAAATGTGTAGATGTTAAGTGAAAGTAAGTCTGATTTTGAAGCATCAGGAGATGTCAATGTTGTATGCGGAGATCTTGTGTTTAGTCAACATTATTTAATCTATTGCATCTGTTCATTTAGCCATGTTCCTAACATTTGAAGCAGGCCCTACCCACACCCTTTCAAGGAGACAGACTTTGAAAGAGTTTTTTTATAGATGATCTGGAAGGGTGTGCAAATGTGTGTGAGCTTGTACTCACTAGTAATTCATGAAAGGGAGAAATTGCCATGCACTCGACTGCAACATCTAGCGAAAAAGGAAACTTATATAGGTTTCTCTAAAAAGAATGCTTCATAGTTGAAGAAAAATACATTCTGATCCTGGGTTTGAACTTGGAACCAACGCTTTTCTGGGGTGGTTGCTCTATCATGTGAGCTGTAAGCAAATTACAGAACAAGGCCGAATTCATTCACAACTTGAAGTACAGGCACGCACAATATGACAAATCAGTTCTGCGGAAGGCCTCAAGGCAACAGAAGGTTCATGTAAGGGAAAACTGTCAACTACCTTACTGGAATAAAAACAAAGCAGGAGGCTTCAGAAGCTGCATGACAGAGCAAGCAATCTATTTTGGGAGATTGCAGGTTTCCTGCTGCATGCAGTGTAGTAATAATTGGCTTGTATGTTGACAACAGCATTGTCTACTGACCAGATATCTTACCCTGTTTAAAGAAGCCCCAGAACACTTTTCTGGATGACGCCATTATTAAATTACGTCACCTCATGAATCTCCTGCCACGAAAGTTTTTCGTATCCTTCAAGCACAAGTGAAGTTAGACAGAGCTATCGGAAGTCACAGGCTTAAATGCAGACTTGCACATGTTACAAAAAAAGTAACGACTTACAATTACCTCACACAAGAATTTCATTGATTATAGTTACCAATTACTGCCCATGAAAGTAATGAAGGAATTACTCAAAAGTAATCAACTACTTGGAGGCTACTATCCTCTGAACTTTAATACAGGGGTGGGACTGTCCAAAGTCATTTCGGCACAATTTCTGGAGCATGTCAAAATAGCGTTTTGGAGCAGCTTGGAGCAGACTAAATTTGATTTTGGAGCAGATAAAATTTTAATTTGAAACCGTTTGGAGCAAGCCAATGTGGATTTTGGTAGAGTAATGGAATACGGCAGCGCACTTCTAAACCACGCTTGCTCACTTCAGCGCTTCCCAGCGAGTTTTCGCGGTAATCAGTGAGATGTGTTCATGTTTGCTTGTGCACGCGTGACGCCATGATTGTTAATTTAGTGAGTGAACACATGTTTACAAGTTTATAAGGCCGATAAAAGTACTTCTTGCTTTGTATAGCTGTCTACTAATTTGCTATCGCAATCGATGCTTCGCCTTTCGGGCGATACTGCGACATTTTATTCCAAATCCGCCATTAGCCCTTCATGATAGGTCAAAATGGCTCATGCGTCGATCATATGGGCATAAAAACAGATTGGAATACTTTTATGTCATACTGGCCTTGGGGACACACATGCCCGCCCGCTTCACCCACTGCACTGCATGCCTCCGAAATATCTAGTTCGCTTGCAGAGCTCTCAGCATACTTTTTGTTGTTTTGCAACTCAGCTAGGAAACGCTGCGCCGCTCGGCCCACTAAACCGTGTTCTAGTACACTCTAAGCACAGCCGCCCTAGCCGTTCCGACAGCAGCGACAACATCCGGCAGTGGCCGCGCACTGAAATGTCCAGTGTTATAAGTGCGAAAATTACGAGAAACTGTGCGGGAGGTGCCGTCAAGCGGTGTGCGTAACGTGATTGGTTGCACTCTTTTTCGGAGAACGAATCCGGTCGCTGTTCGCGTCCACTGTCGAAGCTGTTCTGGCACAGCGTGGCACAATTTCGGTCAATTTTTGTGTTTGGCGCAGGAATTTGCGTCTGTAACAAAAATGCACAAATGGCGCACGAGTCCCACCCCTGTTAATAACATTGCACAGATACCGTATTCAGAACAAGCTGGCCTGAAACATTTAGTGTGTCCTTTGCAGCCCTTCATACATTGCTTACCTTTACTAACAATTGCTTTAAAAAAATTGCTGACAGTCATCTTTCCTAGTTTTTGCCGTGAAGACATCAGCAGTGACACTGAAAACTTGCTCTATGTGCGCTCTGGGGAGTAAGGCGGTGTTGTAACATACGGACATCTTGCACACAAGATTGTTGCTCAGCATCTGGGTCCTGTGTGAAGCGCAGTGCTTTACTGCCAATGAAAACCTGTAAAAATCATCCATATGCGACATCCTGGCATTAACGTCCTAAGTGGCCGTTGCTGTCGAGACATACCAGCACTGATTTAATTCACCGGCCGAAATCTGGTGGAGCGTTAAGGTAAAGAACCAAATATTGTGCTCCAGGGTTTGCCTGTCTAAACTGGCTGCTGCGTGGCACAATCTCTGATGTTCTACTGTAGTACCCACCAAATTCAGGTCACCAACACTGCGTCAACTGCTACAGCTTGTCTCATCAGTAAAGTAACAAATTACATGTAGAAGGTTACTGGAAAAAAGTAATTGAATTACAGCGAGTGCTACATAGTAAAAAACGCAATTGTTAAATTACACAATTACCAAAAAGTTGAATAGATCACAAGGATTAGTTACATGTAATTTGTTATGTACGAGTCGGTTTATAAGGGAATGAACAAATTAGAATCCAAATTAGGATATTTCTGTTAGGCTAAAAAACATGCCTTATACCTTCTGCCACTGGGCCCCCTATTCATCTCTAGCGATTCACAGCGCTGCACCACATGGTGCCATGTACACTCACTAGTTTTATTCAGCTAGCGAAGCATGTCATGATGTGCCAGTGCAAGGCAATTTAGAGCTGCTACGTAGGCACAAGGTCATATCATTGATTTAAAATTGGATTCATGACTTGTGGCTCCTCCACCATAAAAGCTGTATGTGAAATCAAATTGTGCAAGTTTTTCTTAATACTGTATTTTGCAATGTTAGACGGAAATCACATGCAGTACACTGTTTAACAGATTTTGTTACTAATTACACTGTTTAACAGATTTTGTTACTCTTTGTTACTAATTTACACACTTGCGAACTGCTCTTTTTTGCGATTTTGCATCTCTGCTGGTACACGTACCTACAATTTCGAGCAAGCCTAGAAAAGTACACATTTATTTCTCACACCTTGTGGTTTACGCAATGTGAAAAATCAAAAATTCACATTCATATCAGCTCATATAATGGGCAAATGTGAAAAGAAAAATGTGCAGCCCGAGATGAAAAAAGACTCTCACATAATAGATTGCTTGCTGAAACGATTTTGTACAAGTGTACTCAGTCGTTAGAGTAGGTCCTTCTGATTATTAACTGACGCATCTAAGCGCTCCACGTAAAGTGTGTAATTTATTATAATGTTTTAGAAAGGTACATCGGTACTGATCGCAGCACGCCAATCGCCTGAGTTTTGTGACCAAGTGACGCGATTTCACCATATCACGTCAGTAGGGCCAGCTATCTGATTGGCTGCCCAGGGTGCGTCATCGATAATTTTTCCAACATTATGGTGATCAAATGCGCGTAATAGTTTAAATGTTAGTTATTTGTTTCTGCAAAAAGAAAGTAACAGATACAGAATGCACAAGGACATGTATCACTACACTAAAAGCACTTCCGACCCAGAGCAAGTGTCGTCTGCTTGTGTTAAAATGTGCGCCGTGTTGACGAGAGCCGTGCGGTCTGTGTTGGTCTTGTTCTTTCTTTTCGCACACACCGCGGTTCGCCCTTGTTGCGTTGTGGGCTGCAAACGTAGCGATCGGCGACATGTCAAGCTGCGACATCGTGCTCTGTTGCGAGGCAGCAGACGAGCGGAGTCACGTGGCTGCAGCGCATCGGACTGTGGGTATCCAAACGGCGCCAGCATCTACGTCTTTGCGGCCGTCACTACACATCGAAGGATTGCTACAATAGAGTTTAGTGTGTCCGGTATTCAGGTAAACGCAAGCGCAAGTGCCGTTTACCACGGCACTTGTAACAAAATGCAAGTGGCCGTTTTACCACGTTTTATGTGATGAACGGAGGCGCAAACGTGAACTGCTTGCACGGTGCAGTCATCGGCTGCACAAAGCTCAACCAAACACACAGCTAACATAGCAGTAACCAAGTTTTTTCTATTTTGCTGCTGGCTCAAATTTGCGGCAGGAGCGTAATCTTGAAGACGTCTTTTCACATGTTTAAAATGTTTTACACTTGGTTACAGGAATATTACCTCTGTATTTGGCTGATTAAGCTCTGCGCCATCCAGATGGCTGGACCATGTATGTCGATCAGGCTGCTCACGAAGCTCCTTCCAGTGTTGCCAGGTCCGACGAGGTGGCGTAGCCAAAAGCTAGAGAAGTTGTAGCCCAAATGTAGCCAAACAGAAAAAAAGTGCAAAATATTTCGTAGCCAAATATAGGCATTTTTATTTAGAATTTTATTTGTGTATACATTTTCACATTCGACTAGGGCAGTCCTTTTTTTGCACAACCCGTCGTAACAAAATGTCCATGCCGCCGTGACGGTCGTCCCTTTACATCAACAACAGCGACATCATGCTAGCACAGAATACTTTTTGGTTGGCCCCGGAAACTCTTAAGTTACAGCGAATCGCTGCAGAGGGCGAATCAATGCTTTTATTTTATGACAGATCGTACTAAGTTGTTATTTTTAGTTATTTACAGTAATATTAAATACGAACTCCCTTTTAGCTGTCGTGAACACAAAATGTTCAGCGTCATCCATCTCCCACGTTATCTCTGCCTATGGCGTAGAAGTTCACCTGTCCAGCGATCTGTGATGGCGACGTGCTGACGGCTTCTTTTATTGCGATAGCAATTATATGGACACTCCAAAGCAGATTTCTGCCGTCGGCGTCGCCGTCGCCGTTGCCGTCGCCGTCGCCGTCGCCGTCGCCGTGAGGTTCCGTATGACGTCAATGGAGATGAAATCGTCGCCGCGCGCCGCCGAACGCTGTATGTGCGAGTGAAAGAGCGCGAGGGACGCGCGCTTTCACGGGGAGTGAACGCACGGCGGAGAACAAACGCGCGTTCTGTGCCGTGCTCCCTTAAGGGCTGCAGAAGTAGGCATCTCTTTCCTCCTTTACAATCACCATATATGTAGAGCAAACGCGCCTTCTTCTGACGCACGAAAGGCCGTGGGAGGGGGGGGGGGGCAGGGAAGGGAGGCGACGTTTAGCTGCGGCACGAAGTACCTATTTATATCAGAGGCTCCGGCAACAGTCACCAACGCCGCACGCATTTTGTGCGAACGCGGGCAAAACGCCGACGGCGTCGACAACAGTGCTGTGTGTTGCCGGTGCTGCTGCATGTCCAAGTTTGAACAGCGGATAAAACTAGTATCGTTACTCCGTATAGCTCTCTACTAAGTTGCTATCGCAATTGATGCTTCGCCTTTCGGGTGAAACTGCGACAACTTTTTTTGATGAGCTAAAAGAAGTCTTTCGCGCTATGATATCTCGCATTATTTGTCTCATCGTCCGATCTGGTTTTCTTGTTTTTTCAATTAGCTTGGCCCGGATTAGCTGGGACACACACTGCCTATATAGTAGTGTCTATTTACATTAACCTGGCCACCATCTTAGGTCTCTAGCACGCCAAGAACATGCATTCAAAAAAGGGACAGGCAACAGATGCCACTCACTGTCTGAATCGGTGTAAGCGGAGCTTTAAAAGATTACTGCGCAAACCGGCACACTAGTGTAAGAAGCGCGCAGTCGTTTTCGGCGACCAGCACGTCCCGAACTAACTCGCTCGACATGGTAAAAGCCGCGACAGCGCACGAAGAGCAATGGTAAACAAGAAATTGATAACAGTGGTAATGCTGTGAAAACTGGCTACTGTCAAAAAGCAAACCATGTTGATGGCTAATAAAGTTTTAGAATAGGGGCCCCTAAAGTTTGGGGCCCCAAAGAGCTTTGCGGGTGTTGGCATTGGGGCATGCAGGAATGAAGAGTTTTGGAATAGGCGTTTTGCGTTTGCGGATAGCATGTTGCGCTTGCAGCGGCAATACCATTTTACGATAGGAAAAGTAATTTAGACTGTCATGTTTTCGCCTTTAATTACAATTCAGAACTTATTCGATTAGCAGCATGCAGATTGTTGCGCTTATATTTCTGAGTAACCAACTTTACACACCTTCACCCAGCCAACTCAATCTGTGATATGCCTAGGAGCCATGAAATCGACAATTGAATTCTGAATCAGCGGCGTATAATGAATCAATCTTCACTACACATGTTAGTTGAGAGAAAGCCATAACCGCAATCACTTCTTTCAGCTTACAAACTTCACGCGTTACCACGAATCGAGCCCAGTTTTGTGCTAGGTTAGAGCCCTCGCTTCGATGGGTGCCGCCATGTTGACGAAAGCTTTTGGGGTAGCTTTTGGGGCTCCACTAAATCGATGAAATAGCGTGCCCGACACAAAACCCAAACACAGTTTCCGTCTTGCGCATGCTAAGTGGCTTCGACGCTATTTGTTGGAGGCCTCTATTCAAAATCTCTAATAATGGCTGGGGTTTTACGTGCCAAAACCATGATATGATTGGGAGGCATGACGCAGTGGGGGAACTACAGATTAATTTTGGCCACCTCGGGTTCTTTAACGTACACCTAAGTAAACGGGTGTTCCTGCATTTCGCCTTGATCGAGATGCGGCCGCCGTGGCCGGGAATCAAACCCGCGTCATCGAGCCAGCAGCACGACACCTCCCAAGCTAAGCTAACACGGTGGGTGAAGTTCATGTGATGTGGTGCACTGATGCCATTGTGGCAAACATGTTTCGATATTGGCAGCATGAGTATCTGCATCCATGACATTACGGGCAAACCATCTAGAAGAGCACCAGAACCCACCTTTGGCTCGGGGTCTTGCTCCCATTCTTGTTTATACGTTCTCGCATACTTGGCCCACTTCCCCATGTTTGGATTCTCCTCGCTGAGGAGGATCCGATCTTAGTTCAACCTTTCGAAATGAATCTCGAATCCAAGCACAAAAAAAAGTTGCAGTGGCTTCGCTCGGCTATGCCAGGATATACGTAACGTTAGCAAAGGTTCAGCTGATTATTCTTAGCTTTCCTGGTTGTCTCCTACGCTCAACCGCTAATTGCCAGGCAACTACTTCGGGATCCGATGAGTCAAGCTTCTCCGTTCTTCTGCGCTGTTGAGCAGCATTTGCGCTCTCCTTCTCCATGGCTATACCACACTGGCAAACGCCAGTCAGAAGCGCAGCGGCTCCAGCGCAGTGTCAGACGGCGACTGCACAGCGAGCGCGCGCCGGCGCCAGTGCGTCTACCACGGCTACGACGTCACTCCTCTGGAATGCGCAGACCGGCGGCGGTGAGTCGCGCGCGGCGGCGGCGGAGTGTGCGAGAGGTGCCGGCTCCGGTGGCTCCGGTGCGCAAGCCGTGGGACATCACTGATCCTTGCGCATGCGCAGTACGGCTCTTGATGTGCCCCGCGAAACGGGCTTGGGTAGCTAACGCTACAAAAAATTCCTCGAGCAGGAAAAGGAAAATGGCACTAAAGCCGGTAAAGCTTAGCGCCAGAAACGTGGGGTAGGTCGAAAGCTGGGCCCGGCGCGATACTTCATCCGGAAGACATGGCCATGAACACACTGGAGCGTGTCATCCACTCGTGCTTCCCTTCTTTAATGTCGGCGCCACGATCGCCCGATGGCCCCGACCCTATGTTATTGCTCTCCCGTCCAGAGTATAGCCATGTTAGTACAGTGTACTGTGAAAAACTTACTACTCCGAGGTTCATCCCGATGCCCTGTGATCGGGTGCCTAACGGTCAAGCAGGGTGTAAGTTTATGTGCATCAAAGATCAAAGCCACCGGTTCAGACAACAGCGCAGAGAGGGAAGGAAAGGCGGGGAGGGGGGGGGGTCATTTCGCGCACGTACACACGCACAGCCAAGCGGCCGGCCCAGCCAGCTTAAACACAGCCTTGGAGATTTCTTCTACCCGATCAGAGCCACCTCTGGAGCGTGGATTAGGGCGCCACTTAGAGCCCAAAACACAGCCATATCGCAGATTTTCAGTAGCACAAATATAGCCACATAGCCAACTCGTCCAAGTCGACGCCAAAAATGTTACCCGTAGCCCAATTTGGCTATATATAGCCAAACCTCGCAACACTGGCTCCTTCATCACAGCGGTATGAAGGGGCTTTAGTTTACGCTTCTCCCTATCCGTCAAAACACCCAGCTCGCCTGTGGTTACCGGACACACTCGGCGCTGCGACAGAACGCTCACTGCTTGATTGCTCTCGCTGAGGATCGGCGGCTAGCGGAGAGGCCTTCGAGCGCGGGCTCCAAGACAAACCGGAGGTAGACGACAACACGTCACAACATGACGTAGAGCCAGCGAAGGGGGAGCTTAGCCTCAATCACTTGGTGAACGAGTTGAGGGGGAAATTCATGGCTAGACAGGAGGGTAACTTGTAATCGTCCGTAGCTCTCTTAATATGAGACGCTTCACTTAAATTGTGACGTGATTGTTTTACTGTAGCTGTACCCTACGCGTATACAAAATTTATCCGAACCGTTTCAGGGACCCTTTAAAGTGTCCCTTGCCCTTAAAGCTAGATACATCAGCAATGGCGTCGGAACTTTTTTTTTCACCTGGAGGGGAATAAAACACTACGAAGACATCACCATCATCCCTTATTTTCCTCAATTGCCCAACATTTAATAAATAAACACAATCAACACACAGAGATAAAGGCAATATTATAAACAAACTACAATTTGGTTTGCTAACTGCGGAAAATAACTAAAGATGTAGTGCCTGAACTGTACGTGTTGTGCAACATTTTGTCAAGTTTTTGTTACCGATATTCTATAGATTTTGCCAAACTGTCTTTATATACATTCATCATTTGACGTGATTCTGTTTACCCGCGGTAAAAGAGGTTGTCAAATAGATTAAACATGAGAGAGCTGGCAATGAGAAATATATAAATCAATGACATGGTACGCCTGTCGTCCAGGTAGTGTTGGGGGCGACAGCAAACTAGTGCACACATACAAAAACACACCTGTATGGATATAAGTGTAGAAAAGAGGAAAGTAAACCAGTGTGAGAGATTTTCACATGTTCGCTCTTCGGCGCCATAATCAACTTCAGCAGCAACAATAACATATACCAAGCTACAGCCAATACATGAATTATTATGACACATCAGAAAATAAGAACTTAAAATTTCAACTGCATGAGATAGTGCTTGCCAGGGAGAGCAAACAACCGTAAATCGTAAACGTGCCGAAGAAAATTACGATATGCACATATTTGTCACAGACTCCCAATAAAATTGAAAGTTGGTGTTCCCCTGAAAGTTGGTGTACCCCTTTGTCGGACAAAAATCTACTCTGACGCACTTATACCAAGAACCTCGGAAGACTGGAACCACCTCCCTGCCTCCATCACCGCCATCTCTGACTCCAAGAATTTCAAGTCCGCCATTAATACTTACATTTGTTCTTGCCCCTCCTCTCCGTAAAGCCTTCGGGCGATTGAGAGTACGAAAATAAATAAATAAATAATTGTGGAAATAATATGTATGAATATGCCAATGATAAAGTATGGTTAATATAATCACAAACAATTTACATATCTTAAACCGGACGTTCCAACACAGGAATATTAATGAATGCTATATCGATACCATGGACAGCTGGGCTAGTTATTAGTACATATTCATACTGAAACAGCGCGAAGAAGACACGGACAAAATGAGTAAACCAGGAGGAACAGCGCTCATTCTGTCCAGTTTACTCGCTTCGTCCGTGCCTGCGCTGTATCTGTATGAACTATACCGAGTAATCAATCTAGGATCGAAATGTATATTCGTAAGTGATGTTTGAAATGGTACAAAGCTGCACAAACACATTATGCGCTCTTGAGTCTCATTGTCACACTGCGCCAAACGTGGGCTTTGTTTCCGCGGTTCTTACAAGAAACGTGTCAATTACGGAGTCTAAGCTCAAAGTGCCGGTTCAATCACTGTGCGCACGTGAAAGGAGTAGATGCGTGAACCTTTCCTGTGACATTGTGCTTCGAAAGTGCGTGTTCATGCGTTTCAGGGCACCGAGGGATTATTTGGATGTGGCTGACGATGCGGGGACCGTAAGAATTAGAAGCACAAGTTTAAACACTTCCTCAAAAATTAGCCTAACGTTTGGAGCTTGATCCTTCAGCAATCCGTGAACGTCTTGAATGGTGTCGCACTTGCTACTTCTGACTGATGGCACTTCTTGGAGGAGCTCCAGTCCCTTCTCCAAGATTGCGGCACAGATATTTTCTGTAGAAGTGTTTGTAATTGTGCCCATTGGGGGAGCCATGCTCCCTCATTGGTAGATGAGGGGGAGCAATGGTCAGCAAGTCTGAGTATTGCTGCTGATATACATCCATTCTGTCTGCATGTACTATCATTGCATAAGTACTGGTCGAGAGTATCACTACATACATCTGGCTGCTATAGCCACTAGCGTACCAACAAAGAAAAAAAAACACTAGCACCAACTCTGGCACTTTAGACATTGTGTACCTTACACTAACCTGCTGTCATCTAATATGCCAGCACCAGCTTTCTGTAGCTGTGTTACCACTGATTTTACAAGAGGTGAATATCCGCAAGTACTATTTCAGTCTGAGAACCAGGACATTTTGCCGACTGCAACCGAAAACCTAACCATACCTGCTGCGTAACTGTGCCATAGAATAACTGGGCATCTTACTGTGTGCTTCAGCATCAAGCCTGTACTGTCTAGCGAATAGTGGTGACAATTTTATACTGCAAGAAACTACATCGACGCTACCAAGTCCATGCACATGTGCACAACTACTTTGCTGAAGAACATTTTGCGGGTACCTCTACTTTGTTTTCACTAAAGTTTTGCAGCAATACTACATTTGGTACTCGCCCTTATTGAATTAAGCACACTTGGCGCCGTTATCTGCGTCGTACATGCGGACTTTCACCAGGCAGCGAAAACAGCACGCGCACCTGCGAGCTTCTCCGATGGCGAGGTGCGTATTATACGATGACAGTTTTTTTTTTAATCAACGAATCATACAAGGCTAACATGCCAAGTAAATAACGAACGATGCGAACCGAAATCAAACGAGAACTGAAGCAATAACTCTGGTTTGAATTTCACTTTTTGTCATGCCCTGAAGGTAGGATGTTGGTTACATGCCGCCGTGTACCGATAAAGCATGCCGTTAAGATTAATAATAAATATTGGCCTTGCCACACGCGGCAAGTTGGTGCAGGATAGAGTGACGGTTCGCTTAGCGCGGCTGTACCCGGTTTGGGTCGAAACCGGATATCACGTGGGGTCAGCGAGGTACTCCCTGCCCCTAGGTAGGCGTGAAAGTAGCTAGGGAATGATTCCTCGGCCATGCCTGCCATGTCCCCAGTCCCTGTGTGCCTAGAAGCATCCGCTGGCCCAACACAAGCATGCACGTTTGCACAAGAATTCGCGGTGAGAACGTCGTCGACCGCATTACCGCCAACCCACAAAGGACTGCGACCTCAAGGTATGTCTGCCGAAACTGCAACTTGTGACATAAAGTGGCGATGCATTTTCATTTTTTTTTAAATTTAGGCCTTGCTCCTTCAGCTGTAGCGCGACGTGAGCCCTGCTATTTCACTTTCAAGATACGTAAGCTGCTTCGACCCTGAAAATGCCGACGCAATGGTGAGTTGGAAAAACCATGGCTTATTTACGTCGCGTGCATGCGACCCTGGCTTTTTTTTTGCGGCATGCGATTGAAGTAGAGACTGCGATCGTGACTTCATGGCCCTCGCATTGTTATCTTCTGCAACGCCCAATCGTCGCGAGCCAACATGTTTTTCAATTTTGTCAGTGCTAGTGCATCTCTTGATGTGAGCGCTAGTTCGTGTCTTTAATGACACGTAAACAATGCGCTGATGTATGCACGCTGCATTGAATGATTTACTGTTTACCTTGGTCATTGATTACATTAAAAAAAGCTGCAGATATGTCCTTTGTAAAATCTGAATTACTTCAAATGCGATCTTACGAGCACTTGAAAAGAAAAATTACTGGCCGATTAGTTTTCATATTCTTCTACACCTGCCTGCTTCACAGCGGCTTACGAGCCAGAAATGTATGCAGCAACAGTTTACATTAAATGTAATATGTTACAAGACGACAGTAAATAATCTTGCACCCAAATTGATCATGAACAGCAGCTGCTACAGGGGCCCAGATATTTGTACCAAATAACCATGTTCTCATAGCTGACAAGCGAGAGGGAAAATTTCTTTCGTAGGAATGAAAAACAGAGGTGAGCCTGAACTAGTATATTCTTGCCTGCTACTCTGCTAAGGGGAAGGTGGAAAGGGGAAAAAAGGTCTTTAAAGGTGTTGAGGAAAAAAAGGATCACATGTGCACAATAATCACATAACGCAGTGGTCTCTCTAAACCTGAAGTATAGTCATGTGTTCTTCAAATAGTCTAGAACAGCACTCGTAGCTATTTCTTGCTGCAATGCTGTCACGGTAAGCACCCAGAATTTCAGCTTCTGATAATCTTTGCCTTTGTTGCTTGCGAGCATAGAGGGCACCATCTGCTGCTCTCGCAACTTGTAACAGATGTCGCAAAAATGTGCTGCAGAATCTCAGGCATGTGGCAGTATTTACAGTTCAGGGATAATATTTTGTAGCGATTCCTTTTCCAGTACTAATGGCTTTTTGCATTCGTGAGTGGTCAGAGTGACAGCGTGTTTCTCAGGGCCGCGATTTTGTAGCAATGCCTTATGACTTATTCTATAATAGTCTTATCATCCACTGCTCAAGCCGGCTGAGCCCGTTGATAATGCGAGTGGACCGTCGCTCTGACCACTGACAAAGCGCGAAAAGGCATTATTACCGGGTAGGCATCGCTACAAAATACCGGCCCTGACCACACATGAACGCGAAAAGGCAGTGCTATAGAATTGTGGCTCAGTCTGTCAGTATAACCAATGAGATGTGCATAGCATTGAGTGAAGGCAACATGAAGACGAATTCAATAACGCATGCCTGCTTGTCTCTACTTTGATGTTAAATGGGAAGTGAACAACTTCTCATAATTTCTTCATTATTTTTTAAAACAAGTTGTATAATGTGCCTTAGTTTATCGCACAATTATGTCCAACATATTTTAGATGCAAGATCTTGTAGTGTTGGGTCTGTGGAAAACAAAACAACGCAGGAAAATCTCAGCGCATTTTATTTAAGCAATGTTTTGACGCCTTGGGCCATCTTGTTCACTGCTTTATATTCGTTACCTCTGGTGCAACGCGAGTTGACTTGGAATTAGCATGGACGTAGCATATATATTTTAAATTGTGCCTGGTGCATGACATTGTGAAAAACCTTGAATGTGAACCCGCTACCAACAACATACTGGCACCTAGCAAGAACACTCAACCGTCTACCTTCCCACACATTTTCCTGAAACAGTTTGCACACGTTATTTAAAATTGCCACACCATTCCAATCATAAGTGTTTCAGGATATATACGACACATTTCATAAGTACCTCCCTGCATACGAGGAAGACGCTCGACCATTTCGCCACCGCTGCAATACATGTGTCCTGCCAAACAGATCCGCTTAGCACCTTGCCCAGGAGTGCCTTACTCACACTGGGTGCAGCACCACATGCTGGCTTGCAGAACCACCATCCATGACCAGGTCGCTACAAATCCTGTACCCATTCACGTCAAGTCATCCTCGTACCGAAGTCGGCCCAGCTAGCATGATGGCCCACCCTGCTACTGTCACCTTGTTGGTCTCGTTGTGGGCTAGACCCATGTATATTGAGTAGGTGGGGGCATAACTCCCCGAATGTGTCCTGTGAAGGACACCTTTTTCAAGCGCTGTGGTGCCAAAGCCGCAAGCACCATATCTGCGCATGTGGAGCATGTATCGAAGCCATGTGCTTTGCTGTTATGCCATTGTGACAGTACATATCACAAATAAGATTATGCAGTAACATAAATGAGAGCTTTAGGTTGTGCTATCGAAGCATTCAGGAGTCCCTATCTTTTAGTATGTGTGTGGTTGCGTGCCCAAGCAAAAAAGCATTATAGCTTTGCATCCCCAAATGCAAGCAAGCCACACGCACTCGCAGCACGTAGTCAAGGTGGTGTTAGCATTTTTTAATATATAAAGCTAACCATAGAATTGCAAATAAAAAGACAATTGTTTCATGAAATAGTTTATTTACATGCAGTTAAGTTGGCCCAAGTTGGAGCCCGGGGGCCACATGCATGACACTAACGCAGGTTGTTTATTCTTTCACAGCTGACGTCGTTTGGGTTCTTAGAACAGCGGCCGGGACCGCTAGGGATAGTGAACTTCCACTGCGGTGCCCAAGATATACGGACATTTAACGGAGAAGCGTACGTAACGAGAAGCGCAGCAGCCACCTCACCGCGTGCATATCACTCAGCAGCATATAGGCGCGTTCTTGGGGGCACTGCCGGGGATGGCGGCATTCCCTTGCGGTGTGGGAGACAGTTTACGCTGTCTAGCATACGTATGTAACGGGAAACCTGACGGCAATGTCATGCTCAAGTATGATTCTGCGGCATGTCCAGGTTTAGTGGCTCGAGGGGTGATTTATGTGTTCGCGGGGCTTGCCATTGCACCGGGGCAACTGCACTGAGGCGTGTGAACTTGAAGCGCTTCAAGATGGCCATGTGGCGTTCGTTTAAGTGATGTTGGTCTGCGTGTTCCAAAAACCGGACTAGAAAATGAGGGCGGGTACAGTGTGTATTGTTGATGATCCCTTAAAAAAGTGTGTAGAGATGAAGAGGGAAGGAGCGAGCCGATAATCAGCCACCGCTCGTCGATGTATGCTACTTTGTCCTACGATAAACCGATGTATTCCAAAGTTGGCCTCCCTGAGTGCAAAGTGTCACCGGACGTCTACGAGGACTCTCTGAAGAATCGTCTGCCTGGAAGACCTGGGGGAGAAGAAACTTAACTCATGCTAAAGATCTTTGACAGGAAGCAAACTATGTATACATGCATAGGTGGCAATTAAAGCTGAGCCAAACCAATCCCAAAGGCTATAAATTTTGCCGTCTGGCACAGGATGTTTACTGTGGAAGTGCACTGTGATCCAATTTATTACGACCAGCATTTTGTCACCTTCATTTCTCGGAAGATGACGTCAACATGCATTGTGAAATGCTGTCATCAGATTGAAAAATCAAATCGTTTCGGCCTGTTCAGCGCCGATTGTTTTATGAAAGCATGTCTTGGCTTGCTTCGTCTCAGTTTGCAATGTTTCAGCAATATTTCTTCTAAGTCGGCCACCCCAAAGAACCAAGCACATGTTAGGTCCTGCAGGTGTGCAGTGCCGCTTGCATCCTTTAATCTAAAACTCTCTTACATTTACAGCAAGAACATAAGCGCATCCCTGAGTGTTGCCACCATGGAGTAATCGGCTTACATGTAATAATTTTGCATCATTTTTGGTGCTTAGCAGGGTCATAGGGCTGTGGGACCAGATTTAGTCCAGATGCAAGCAAAACAATGCAACTTAGAACAGAAAGCTGAGCAAGCTGGTAAGGGTTCATGCATTGTTTGAAAGGTTAGGCATAGAAAATATCTCTTGTGGCCATTTCTGATGCCTAACCCTTCAAACAACGACAATAGTGGCCTTGGGAACACACCACAATGTACTATCGACCAAAAGTTTACAGACCAAGGGACCTGACAAAAAGCTGAATGTCTCCGCAGCCTGATATTCCCATTTCCCGCTCTACTGGTATATGTGAACAACATTGTGATGTGCGGTTTTACTGGCTACTTTTAAAGGCTGCTCGGATATTAAGCGTTTGCTGAGAGTCCGTAAACTTTTTTGGTCGATAGTACTTTAGCCATAGTCTTCGTACTATGAGTGCAAAAGATGCCTGTAAAAACTGCAACTTTCATGAGTAAATTTCATGATGGACTAGGTTTTCATGCAGTTAATCTTAGAAGCCTGCCATTGTGTTTGCTATCTACATGTGTGCCGCCATCATTCTTATCGAACACAAGCTATAGCAGGAAAGTGCATAACCGGGCCAGTTGGTATAGGTTCATCCGTTGTTTGAAAGCGCAACGCACAATGAAGAACTTGCACTCATTGTCTCGTTCAGACTGTTCTTTTTGTGTTTGCGGTTCCAAACAACCATGAAGCTATAGGAGCTCTGAAGTAATGGAAAATTTTTTCATATTTTTTAAGCAAAAGGATTGTCTTGCAGCAAGCATGCTTCGGTCAATAAGGCATGTGCCATGTGTAGAATCGGCTCCACCTTGAAATTGTTCATTTCCACTGCTTGCTCAATTATCTGCTGATAATGAACTGTAACTTTGGGTCGATGTACAAACCGCGCATTGAAGTTGAATATGCCTTGAGCTTGGGAAGTAATCCACTAGACAAAATATAATTGTGACCCAACACCACATCCATGGTGGCTTCATGGATGTGGTGTTCTGCTGCTAAGTAAGAGGTCGTGGAGATGGCAGAGTTCTTACGGGCAGCCTACAACACGAAAATGCAGTAAAGTGGAGCCTTGTTTGCATACTGCGGTTCAAAATTAAAGACTACGCAGTGACACGCACAAGCTAGAAGTGATACTAGCGCAGATTTTATGTAAACAATGTGCTACATCTGTGCTTGGAAAACCACAGTGAAAAATGCGCATGAACGCGATCCGACACGCTTGCACGAGACAAATAGGCATAGTCAAATGACCGATGGTTGATATACTCGCTAAAAAGGGCCGAGAACAAAACTTGAATTTGTAAAGATCCACCGCGTTCTGTGCAGGTTGACACGGGAAATCCATTGTGTTGTCACTGTTCTAAAGTTCCCTGGTTTTATCGGGCATGCATGTGCACTCCTTAGAAAATGCTGACAGAACTCTGCTACTTCGTCTTTAGCTTACCTTCTCTTACTCTGGAAGGGTTGCAGCAACACACGACAGTGTATGAGACCATTTATTTGGTGCACACTTGCAACAGTATGCGCATTCTTGTCCGCGCTACAGAGTGCACCAAGAAGAAGTGCTGCCCGGTCACTGCCATTCGTGCGTACACCCTATTGAATGCACACAGCATGAGCTGCAAGTTATATGGCTTTAACTGTCTTTTTTTTCCACCCACTTAGGCGCATCTGAACAGCCAATGGATACCATGCCCACTCTGTGCTTTTAATGAAACAGCGCAGCAGAATAAAGTCAACCAGGTGAGGCACCTCAGACAGCATATGCAGTGGGTTGTGACGGATTTAATGATTTCATCAGCCTTTTCACTGGATGCAAGGCTGTGAATCTCTTGTATGGTGCATGTGTGGAAAAGAAAACCAACATCCGGTGCACATGCTTGCTTGAAATAGTCGGGCATATCCCATTAGTTGAGTGCCCCCGTGTCGGCATTTGCTGATGTGATCCCAGCTATCTTCACCCCATTACATTCTGATGATTTACTGCAGCCACCCCTTGGAAAAATACCACATGGCAATTATTTCAAGGTAATTAGTTCTCCCATACAGAAAAAAATACCATTAGCAAGTACTCGTGGGCGATAATCTGCCACTCTGCAATGGTGGCGAGCATAAATCCCACTAGCTGTAGTAACACCAGTTTTGAAATTAGCACTTTCTTGCAGCTCGACGTCATGTGTACTATGTTTCGTGCAATGTCAGTGTTCAGAATAAAAGCATTTGACTACTGCAAACTGTCATTTTTTCTTCTTCTAGAGGTGCATATGAACACATTCTTGATATAAAAAACATGCAGGGCTCTATACAGCACAGAAAAGTTTGGACAATTCAAGCTCATTAATTCAGAATGCAAGTTTGAAAATTCTAAGGAACAAATCATTGTTTTCAGTGCACTGAAGTAGACAAAGTGCACTTCAGCCACCAATTGCAATTGACAAGGTTGAGAACATTTATGAGTTATGACGGCACTGCAGTTTGTGTTGGCAAGCACGTGAATTTCGGGATCTGCAAAAAAATGGAATGTGCCTTGCACTTGTACAGGACATTTCATGCAACAATCAAAAAAGGCGTTGCATACATATTTGGCAAACAGGCTTCTCAGAATAGCTTTTTGCACAGCACTTAGTAATATAATTTGTTATGCAATGTTTCTTTAATATTTGTTTCAGGACATAAGTGGTACTTAAAAATTTTGAAAGCTGTTCACAAACACCGAATGCAAGCTGAAGATTGTGATCACATACAACCCAATTCAGGGGGAGGCAAACCTTTCTCTGGTCACTCAAGACCTCAAAGACTGCTGTCAGGGAGGGAGTGTTGCAGTTGACAGTGGGTTAAAAGTGCCAAAAAAAAAAGAGCGAACACTACACAAGCGCTTTATACCTGTTCAAGCATGAACTAACGCCAAGTACTCAAATTGCCATATTAACGAGGAATGTTTGAAATCTTGTGCATCAGGCATTGTTATTTTTTACAAGATGCCTCAATCACAGTAGCTGGTGAGCTTATGAAGTTTTTTTTAATTTGTCACAGAAATGCCCACACTGCTATCCGTCACTCCTATTCCTTGAGCGGACAGCAGACACAGATTACTGCAAGTCAACGATTCTGACCCGAGAGCTTGGGCTCAATTTTACCAATGTGCGAAATTTAGAAGCCGATTGATGGAATCGCTATACTAAATAAATTGCCACAAACATATCATAATGGTATGCTTATTGGAGAGCATACATAAAACATATGTAGTGCAGGAGAAATTTGGTGTTGCTGCTCTGCCATAATTTAGTTTTTTTTCAAGTGGTAATGACGTAAAAAAAGAAGTGAACATGACTTTGTAGCTGGTGGGACTACAATTACACCTAACTACCACTGGATTAAATTATTCATGCAGGGGGGCCTCAGTGAGGTACATCTCAAAACGAGGTATTGCACCATAGTCGAGAGTTCGACAGGAGTAGTCCTGGTCAGTAAGATCATTGTTAAAAATGGACGAAGTCATTGGACCATGGCCGAAACAAAAATAAATAACGTTTCGGTACCCACAGGAATCCCTTGTTCATAAAGGAATGTCTGCTGAGAAGGTTCTTGATGATTCTTAAGTAGCATTGAGTGCATGATGCAAAGTTTGGAAGTACATGTGGTTTAAAATGTTAGATGATCTACTGATTGTTTTACTTGTTTGAGTTATTAGTGATTCGAAATGGAGCCTTATTGTCCATTTCTTCTCTGTGGCCATGATGCGGGCGTTGTACTAGTTATCTTCTGACTCGTCGTCTCGGCATGCTCTGCGAGGGCATTTGTAACTGTGTGGCCTTTGGCGACATTTTTGTGCTGCTTGAGACGTCGCCAGAAATATCTGCTAACAAGGGATCTATATGGATCCTGAAACATCATTTTTATTTTGGCTAAGGTCAGTGACATAAACAATTTTTAACAAAGTAGTACACCAAGTGCCATTCCAAAGTCTTTGCACGACTTTTGGGCGTTTTTTATTCTACTGCTCTCATTGTCCGACCTTTATGAGCACGAGCACACGAAGAAGTGCTTTGTAGGCGTCTGGCACTAAAGTGTCCGAGGGAAGAGACTGGCGAGGAAACATGCAGCTAGATTGTCAGAATGTCTTCCCCTTTTGGCAGGCCTCTTGTCAAAGTTACCTGAAATCAATGCTTTCACAACATCTATGAGGAAATTCAAATGCGAGTGATTTGCATACCTGCCTTTTTGTACAAAATAAGTGCGCTGAAAATGGCCTTGTAGAGGCAAACATAGCAGATTGTTTACATCAATTTGCATCTATTGTCTGAAATGTCTTCTTTATAGGAGGATTAGGAGATAAAATTCAGAAGATCAGCAATGTCACTTTCGAACTAAGTTAACTTCTGAGTAAGAAACTTCAGTAATTGCCCACTTTCTTCACGGCAAGTTCCAGTCACATGTGGCACCTGACAATGAAAACAGCAATTATTCAACTTTAAAAATACTTCTGCAATAATTTCGATTTCTTGAAGAACCTCTGCGACGAAAAAAACAGAACCAGAGGCATGGACATGCCTAGATTGCTAGATAAATTAGCCCTTTTTACTGTAGACAAGCTAGGCTCCTCTATGGTAGCAGGTGTGCAAAGAGTGGGGACGAGTTCTGCTTGTATACGGGAGATAAACTGTGCCTACCTCTGGGATTTGGAGCGCTGTCACCTGTCTGCCAAGTGAAGCAAGCCGACCCAGAAACAGTGTAATAATAAATTAGACTGCATAGTCAAAGATGGTGACTTCGTGGGCCGATCATAACATTAGAGCACGCAGGTCAGCAGAATAAGTGGAACACAATTTTTTCATAATACACAAGCACACTCATCAGCGCTCTCGTTCCTACTCACCCACGCACTTGCATTCGTACTTTCTTCCACTAACACTTCCTGGCACCCATTCACGTGTGTGAATGCAAAAATTTGTTCACATTCACTTGCATTTATAAGTCAAATAGCACTCACGCTTGCCCATATACTCACGGGTGCTCACTCGCAAACGTATACTAGCTAGCTGACCATTATACTTCCACTCTCACTTGTTGGCACTTACATATACTCACGCCTGTCATCACTCACTCTCACAAGTGTGAAATGAGTGAGTGTACTTATGAACATGTCAACCATACCAGAGCACGCTGTACCTCGCAGGAGTTCAAATGTGATTCATAACACGGTCTACCATGATAATGCTATTGCATTACAGCTGTAAAGGTGTAGTATGTGGACCTAGCTTCCTTCTCCAGGTTTGGTGCTCAGTAGACATAAGTAATCTCTTGCACAACTGTGGCACAGAGAAGGCAAGCACAAAGAACAGCTGTGACATCAACATATGGGAGTTCTTGTAGGTCAGCGGGACCCTAAAAGACATTTACCAAATCTTGGTTGGAAGGTAGAGTCGATTGTGTCCATGCAAAGAGTTTTCGACATGTTAAAATTCAAACGTTACATTTCATACTTCCTAGTACATACGCTCATGCTTCCAATTCTATTTGCACTGTGACACCGACAACCTCTCGGTCTTTAGTGAGTTGGAAGCAGTTGCGGGTATGGATATTGCTGAAATCTGAAGCAGTGACTTTAATTTCAATCAATAAATAAAGAAAGCTTAATTCATTATCCTGTATTGCTTGAACACATTATTGCCATTAGCACAGCGTATACTTAACATAAAATAGTATCTACAATGCAACATTACATGACACAACACATTTAGCACAAGCGCAAGCATCTACATCAAAGCTTCGTATCCAGTTGTTTCTCACAGAGCACTGGAGCCTTCCAGAATGCTTTCAAATAGAATGGAGCCCGAGAAGCTAATGTGATGCAGGACGTAGCTTTAGTGTAATGTGCACTTGCCAGGTTCTACTGTGCAAGTGTATGAACAACTGAATCCCCGCAGGGGCGTCTGCGTCAGCAGGCGTTTGGTGGTTTGCGACACCACGGACCCGAGCACATGAGGGCTGGACCCTCCCGCGTGTAGCCGTGCGCGGCTGAGCCGTGTCTGGGGAAGGGGGATACTGGGGGTTGAGCCGATGCCGGGGTGTTCGGACCTTTAAGGCCCCCCGGCAGAGGCAACACACCTCTTCGGCCTCTGCTTCACACAGACGGCACCTCCAGACTGACCCACCTGGAGGAAATCGGCAGTCGCCTTTTCCTGTCCCCCCTCTTCAATCTTTGTCTTTCTCTCCCACTTTTCGTTCTTTCCTGTCTTCTAGTCACTTCTTCTCACTTCCAAATTTCTGGGCGGCAAGGGTTAACCTTGTGTATTATCTCCAACCTTGGATATATATATTAGGTTATAGTGGCGGTGTATAGCTGGCGTGTGCAGGTAATCTTCAAACCTTGTACCGTCCCCTTGTGGGCTCCATGGTGGGCGGCTACCATCGCTGCCGAAATCAATAAACCTGTATGGCATTAGCATCATTCCCTAAACTACCTGATCGTCCCTCTCTCACAAAGAGGGCGCACCGAAGAAACAGCTCAATTCTTCTTTCAACGCAAAGAAACCTTCCCACGATTCCATGTCATTCATAGTGAAAACCCTGGAAAGACCGTAAGAATGATTTCACCTTTCACTGTTGCGAAAAATCTCACCGAAACAATTGGTCCTGGCTACAAAGTTACAAAGATGGCGAGCGGTGACCTTCTTCTTGAGGTCCGCGACAAACAACAATATGGCAAACTCCCAAATCTGGTCTCACTCGGTGTGTGAACCTCACAGTGACTCCACATCGATCCATGAACACAAGCAGAGGAGTGATTTCCGACGATGATTTGCTGTACCTGACCGAGGAAGAGCTCCTAGAGGGCTGGAAGGAGCAGAATGTCACCATAGTTAAGAGAATAATAATCAAACGGGAAAACAAGGAAATTCCAACTAAACATCTGATCGTCACCTTTGCGTCCAGTGTGCTGCCAGAAACGTTAGAAACAGGATACACGAAAGTCCGTGTCCGACCATACATACCGAATCCTCGAAGGTGTTTCAAGTGTCAGAGGTATGGCCACGGTTCACAAAGTTGCCGAGGCCGACAAACCTGTGCCAAGTGCGGTGACCATGATCACCCCTCAGATGACTGTGATGGCGCACTCCACTGTTCGAACTGTGACGGTGGACATGTAGCTTACTCTAGAGCGTGCCATACGTGGCAAAAAGAAAAAAAGATATAATCACCCTCAAAGTAAGGAAAACATTTCATTCCAGGAAGCGCGAAAGCGTGTATCATTTCTTCATACCACAAAGTATGCTGATACGTTGCGCATGGGGGCAGCGCCGCAGCATACTCCGGCATCTGCCCGGTCCACAAAGAGTGTGGCCGCAGAAGTGCCACCAGCCCCTCTGGTGAAAGCAGCCAGCACTGCTTCGCCGTCCCTAATGCAAGGCCCATCGACCTCTGGGTTGATAGGCTCTAAGGCTTCGTCTCTTGAGGCGAGGTCTTCACGACGACCCACACCGCTCACAAGAGCGGATGTCCAGCACCTCTCAAGAGGCAATGGACACTAATCCTAGCCAGACGGCGCAGCCAGCGCCGAAGGACCGCCGCGAGTCTCAGGACCGCGGCAAGAAAGACAAACCACGCATTACGGCGCCCGGGAAGGGCTCTGTAAGCTAAGTAATCTTCTTAGACACACAGCACAAACCTCTTTTATTTAGACATGAATACTGAAATATTACATTGGAATGTCAGAGGTCTTCTGCGGAACTTGATGACATTAAAGAACTACTACATAAGTTTAACCCAAAGGTGCGTGTGTCCAAGAGACACACCTTAATTCTAGACATACCGATTTTCTCCGGAAATATGCCATTTACCGCAAGACCGTGACGATGCTGCCGCATCGTCCGGCGGTGTAGCAGTTATAGTTGATAAGGGAGTTGCTGCTCAGCAATTACAGCTGCAAACGCCTCTTGAGGCAGTCGCAGGTAGAGCTGTGATATTTAACAAATTAGTTACAATTAATTCCTTATATATTCCTCCTGGTTCTCAACTATTGAAAACAGACCTCCAGAACTTTATCGATGAACTTCCTGCCCTATATAGTTGCAGGAGATTTCAATGCGCATAGTACCCTTTGGGGAGATTGTCGTTGTGATGCGAGAGGGCGCCTATAGAAAATTTCCTGTTTTCCTCGGGTGCCTGCTTACTTAACAAGAAGGAACCTACATTCTACAGTCTTGCACACAAAACATTTTCCTCGATAGATCTTACCATAGTGTCAAGTACTCTTGTTCCCTATCTGGAGTGGAGTGTTATTAGGAACCCCTATGGGAGCGACCACTTTCCCATTGTTTTAAACTGTGCAAAACAAGATGAAAAACACTCCACATGCTCCCAGGTGGAAGGTAGACTCAGCCGACTGGAAGCGATACAGAGAGCTCACGTACTTGACCTGGGATGATATTTGTGCACTCCATATTGATGACGCAGTGGCATACGTAACAGCATTTCTAGTCGATGCAGCGTCAATATGTATTCCGGAAACTAATGGGACGCCTTCAAAACGTCGTGTTCCCTGGTGGAATAACGAATGTAGGGAAGCGCGCAGGAAGCAAATGAGGCTTGGAGTCGTCTTCGCGACTCACCAACAACAGAAAACCTCATCATCTTCAAGGAAATAAAGGCTCAGGGTAGACGAACACGCCGCCGTGCCAAAAGGGACAGCTGGGCAAAAATACATTTCAAGTATAAATTCTTACAGAGACGAGAGGAAAGCTTGGAACAGAGTCAAAAATTAAAAGGCCGGCAATCTCAGCCTCTGCCTTTAGTCAAATACCGAGAGAGACACGCTTAAAGAACAAGCTGATACTTTAGGAGCACACTTTGAATACATTTCCAGTTCCTCCCACTACTCTGACACATTCTTGAGCTATCAGCGACAAGCAGAACGAGTTCCTCTGGTTCAAAAAAGCAGACAGACTGAACCATACAATCATCCATTCAACATGGCGGAATTTCAAGCTTCACTGAACTGCTGCAATAATTCGGCTCCAGGAACCGACCGAATAAATTTATGACATGATATAAAACACTTAAGCTCTGAAACCCAGAAAACACTATTATCACTTTTTAACGCAATGTGGTCTGCCGGGTACATTCCTTCCTCTTGGAAAGAAGCAATTATAATCCCAATTCTCAAAGAGGGCAAGGACCATCCCTGGCCAGCAGTTACAGGCCTATTGCTCTGACAGTTGCCTATGCAAACTGTTCGAGAAAATGATTAACCGACGCCTGCTTCACTATCTCGAAGTTAATAAAATACTAGACCCCTTACAATGTGGGTTCCGGGAACGTAGATCTTCAACAGATCACCTGGTTCGCATTGAGGATAACATCCGTGATGCCTTTGTAGACAAGCAGTTCTTCCTGTCGGTATTTCTTGACATGGAGAAAGCATACGATACCACATGGCGCTTCGGAATTCTTCGTGACCTGTTTGGTATGGGAGTCCGAGGCAATATGCTGAACGTTATTCGAAGTTATCTTTCCAATCGCACGTTCCGCGTTAGAGTCGATAACGCCCTGTCCCGTCCATTTACGCAGGAGACTGGTGTACCACCAGGCGGTGTGCTAAGCTGTACCCTCTTTGTCGTAAAAATGAACTCGCTGCATACCATCATTCCACGTACATTGTTTTACTCTGTATATGTGGATGATGTACAAATCGGTTGCAAATCATGTAATCTGGCTATCTGCGAGCGACAAGTACAACTTGGTTTAAATAAGCTGTCTAAGTGGGCGGACGAGAACGGATTTAAACTAAACCCTCAGAAAAGTACGGCCGTTCTCTTCTCTAATAAGAAAGGTATATTACCAGACCCCGTTATTCATCTAAATGGAGAACGCCTATCTGTGAGTCGCGAACATAAATTTTTAGGTGTCATTCTAGACTCTAAACTAACATTCATATCCCATTTGAAATATTTGAAAGCGAAGTGCCTGAAGACGATGAATCTGCTGAAGCTTCTGTCACACACAAGCTGGGGTTCTGACAGAAGATGTCTCCTTAGCTTGTATAGGAGTCTCATACGTTCGCGCCTTGACTATGGTGCCGTGGTGTACCATTCTGCAACACGCAGTGCCCTAAGAATCGTAGACCCAGTCCACCACCTTGGTATTCGTCTGGCAACAGGTGCCTTTAGGACAAGCCCCGTTCAAAGCCTCTATGTTGAGTCCAATGAATGGTCTCTGCATCTTCAAAGAACATACTCAGTTTCTCCTACTACATGAAGGTAAAATCAGATACTGAGCATCCATGCTATATAACTATCCAGGACCTCTCCACTGCCACACTTCATCGTAACCGCCCAGCTATTAGAACACCTTTGTCCCTACGCTTGCAAGCATTGGCAGAAGAAATAGGTATTCACTAGCAGAAAATACCCTTATGGCTCCCACTCGCCTGCCACCGCCGGGAATGGCAGACCATAGAGTGCGATATCTTTTGTCGAAATAACAAAACGTGCGCCTGAGGCGCACATACGCTCGCACTTCCTTGAACTTCAGGCGAAGTATTCCCGCTCAGAATTCTATACAGATGCGTCGAAGTCATCTTCTGGTGTCGCATACGCAGCCCTCGGGACGTCGTTTTCGACGTCCGGTGCTCTAAATCCAAACACAAGTATTTTCACAGCTGAAGCTTACGCAATACTTTCAGCGGTAAAGCATATCAAGCAGACTAATCTCAATAAGGCTATCATATTCACAGACTCATTATGTGTTGTAAAAGCCCTAATGAGCTTCCGAAGACACACAAACTCTGTATTTAATGAGCTATACACCTCACTATGCTCAGCATATGTGCAAAACCAAAGCATTGTCTTATGTTGGATACCTGGCCACAGAGGAATAAAAGGCAATGTAGCTGCTGATGAAAATGCTTCGTTAGTTACTTTTAGTGAGCAGACGTAAATAAACCCATACCAGCTACAGACCTCAAGCCCTTCTTACGCCATAAGTTGAGGAAGTATTGGCAAAGCCAGTGGGATGACGAAGTATTAAATAAACTGCACACCATAAAACCAAAATTAGGAAACTGGATATCTGAGAGAACAGCAAGACACAAGGAAGTGCTCCTCTGTAGATTAAGAATAGGGCATACTTACGGCACTCACTCTTTCCTACTGAATGGAAGTGATCCTCCGACATGTACAAAGTGTGGCGATAGTCTTACAGTCCTCCATGTTCTTCTTGAGTGCCCTGAAGTAGAAGCAGAGAGGAAAAAGTACTTCCGTTTCGCATATCGTCACCACTTACCTTTACACCCTGCATTTTTTCTGAGCAATGAACCGCTTTTTGAATTTCAAACAGTACTGAAATTTTTAGCTGAAACCAACATCTTAAAAGTCATTTGGCCCGGATACTTGTAGCACGACCTCCTCTGGAGGTTGCTGCTGCAATACAAGCACAATTGTAAGCACGTGCCTACCAGTCCTTGCCCCCAAGGGCTCTGTGAGGTACGCTGCTGTCACCTCCAGGTCCTGCTAACTATTCTTCATCGCAAATATTTTATGATCATAGCGCACATCACAAATCATTGCGATAATTTTAGTATATTTATATTCTAAACATCTTAGTGATTGATTTTAGGCCCCTTTACAGCCACTTATCCACCATTCTTAACTAATTTCTTAATCTATTAACAACCATTCATTGATTACTCATCACTACGTACATGGCGCTCTTTGGCCATATCTGGCCCTTGCGCCAATAAAAACTACACATCATCAATGAACAACTGAATACAGTTAACGAGTCAGCATTACAAAGAATATTATCTGCATACGGAAGCTGGTTGTGGTGATAATTTTTAGTGAAAAGTGTGGTGACAATTGTGTGCGTTGGTTTGAAGAGGATAGCAGTAGGGCAAAGCTGCGAGATTGTAAGCACGCCACAGCCTTGAGTCTGGCCTGGTGGAAGAACGAAGTGTTCAATAAAATCTCGGCATTCGAAAGGTAGGACTTGAATAAGGCCAAGATGGAAGTACTCCAGGGAATAAAATGAAATACCTAAACTGAAAAGCAAGTATCTTCGCGTACGTTTGGCAATTTATTCGCTGCAGATCTACGGCCTCCTAATGTCGATTACTTTCGTGACCGCAATATCGTCGACTTGTTAGTTTTCCATGCACCTGCCAGTATCATAAGTAGCAACAGAATACAGACATTTAGCACATAAGTTTACAAACGAAGTAGGCCCACCATTGATCCAAGTGCTTACGCGAGTGTGGAAACTCCGCGACAGACAACAGACAAAACGGTAGGAGGGCTAAGCGTCAGTTGACGACACGTATTCTCAGGTGCTCATATCGCGTGAGGAAACTCATGGACAGTGAATAGTCGTATTTTAACAGCAGCAGAAGCGTAGTACTAGTCAGATGTCCACGGGAAAGCAGTTGCCCATCAGCCTCATCAATTGCCTCGAATGCACACATCGACAAGCAGTCGTTTTCTTGACCCCACTTAATCGTATCTGCAGATTTCGCGAAGCATTCTCGCTTCATCAACAAGTTTAGAACACGAATTTTGCAGGTTGCTCGGAGCATGTCTTACCTGACCCAGTCATAGAATAAGAAACCAGACGCAGTGGACAAGCGTTGCCGGTCAAACCAATATTCATACAAAAATCAGTAGCGGAATAAGCCGCTGCACTTGCACACGTGTTAAAACACGTTCAGAAGTTTAGAGAATGCGTAAAAACACTGAAAAGAAACCTCACTTTACACTTCAATCTGACTTGTGTTGCCGCCATTACCGTGTTTTGCTCACTAGTGTCCATGGCGATGCGACCGCCGCTTCGTGCTCAGAAATATGATAAAAAAGTAAAAGTAAAATGATGCGCATTTTACACATAAAATAGGTTAAGTACTTTTTTACCAATAAATAATACATAAGGTATTGTAGATGTTATGCAGACTATGTAATTTTCAGTGCAGATCATAACTTCAAGCCACAGTACTTGCTTGTAGTGCTAATCAAGCACTAATTAACAGTTTAATTATTTGCCACAGCGCACATAATGCAATCACACAATTTGTGCCAGTCGGTACTTCAGAGCAACACCAGTTATATACTGAAATCCCAGCACTATGAAATACAAACAAAATCAGTGAGAAATCTCGCACATTATTTTCTCCAAACTCTGTAGGCAATGCTGGACAAAACTGATGAATGCCAGCATATCCCGGTTTGGGAATGTGCTATACCTACCGGCTTCTCTATCTGAAGAACTGACACACTTTCAATCATGTACCACAATGATTCTGCATTCAAGGCCTTCATCAAATGAATCCATGCAGGAGAAAGCAGGGACAAGCCCGAGCTGCTTGAAAGTCATGAATGACATCAACATTATGTTGGAAGCTGTTCGTGAAGTGCAAGACATTAATTCTGCCCCTTGAAAGGAAAGAGCCCGCTTCGCAACAGCTTTATTAACAATGTCATAGAACAGACAGGCAATGACAACTTCAAAGCAGAACAGTAATCAATAAAGAGCTACCTAGAGTCGTTTTGTCTAACAAACTCAGAAGTATTGCCATATAGAAGTTTAGAACATGGTTGCTTCCACTAATGTGGTTAATCTAACGAATAGAGCCACCAAGAAAAGAGTATAGACATGTCGGACCTACAGTCAAGACAGCCAAGATACGAATTGTCAAATTTGACTGCAGTTTTTATGAGTGGCATCCCTCTTAGGATCTCTATGTGGAGTCTCTACGCAACAAGCAGCGACTTAACATTGGCAATTTCAGCCACGGGAAGCGGTTTATAGAGTTTAAGTCACCATCCCCCCCTCTCAGAAGTGTGTAGGAAAACTCACCAGCAGTGGCTTCACATACTGAAAACAAATTCCAGTCTGTCAATTACTCATTTACTTCACTTAAACTTTACTTTAGCAAACAGTAAAGGTATACTCGGACATTGCAGAAAAATAGCTATGAACATACGCGTCAGATCTTCAGTTGAGCACCTTGTTGTGGACAGCTATAGCTATGGAGAATACCTGCCACATGAAAGTATAACTTGAAGTACTGAAGACAGAGGTCTGCAGCACAAAGTAATTGCAGAAAGTAAGAAAGTGAATAACCAACCAACCACCCAAAGGAATACAAGGGAAATACAAGATTGCAACACAGATGTTGATACCTACCTACAGCTCATCTAATGCCCAGTTTAACAGAGGCTTACTTACTCTGACTTACTGGCATGCTTCTTTCCGCACGGAAGCTTGGGCTTTTGGGAAGAAATGCGGGTGCAAAGCTTAGACAACTTTAGGGGCCGAGAAAACCACCCGTACTGCGTTGCATGGTGGGCGTCATATATGAAATTCCGTTGAGCTGTGGCAAGTCTTATACAGGCCAAACAGGCCGCTGTGTTAATGACCGCCTAAAAGAGCATGTTTTATTGATTAAAAATGGTGTGGGTTCACACCTGCCGTTCCATTGTTCCTCGCATGGCTGTGCTCCATGGTTTACGACACGTGTGGTAGGAAGAGCAGAGTAGTGTTAGCACGTGAATTGCTCGAGGCATATCACATAAGGAAAAGGTGGGTTGTTATCAGTGTGCCCTTTGTTGACCTCTACAAAAGTGAATGTTCGTTTTTAGATAACGCAGTGAGGTAGCTTGTGACACGTGCTGCACCATGTCTTTGTGCGCATATTTTTTTGGAAATAGATATATTTTGGTGATGTGCTGGAAATAAAACTAGTTGAAAGTTTGGCACCCTATCCTGTCTCCTTTTTGGCTTTACTTTTTTCAACCTTGCACCACAATTCATGCGTTTAGCTATGCACCAACTCGCCCAACACACTGCCCTGCAAAACTTGCGTTGTCTGTCTTCGTCTTCTTTTATCTGTGTGTGCACGCCCCACTTTCTTCTAATAACATGAAATATTTGCGTGCTTTGCATATATATATATATATATATATTATATACCATGCACAACTTTGAGAGCACTGCACAGGACAAAAAAATCGTTATACAAACTGCCTTGCGGCAATGTTATTCGTACAAGGTCAAACTAACTAGCAGATGTGAAAATGCTGACACTTTCGCAACTGGAACTGTGAGAGCAGCCGAACTGATGTCATTGGAACGAACTTGCAGGTGTCTATGACACATGGTTTCGGTTGGATTTATCACCAGTTTTTCAGTGGAATAATTCAAGCCAAGAAAAAATGAAGACCTTTGTTGTAACAGAGTGAAGAATATTCGAGTTTAAGCCATCCTGATCCATTAGTTGCTCAAAAGAATCAAACCCATGTGACCTGATTACCTGAGGTACAGCAGGAAAACGTTTTTAAGAAGAGCTTCTCTATTGAGAAAGAGCTCATTGGCTTTATTAAAATAGTAATTTTGTCCTCATCATTAGTGCCGCATGTAAGCATGAAGAAATTGAGCCATTTACGATGTTTACTCAACAAAATTCAGTGGGGAGCACAACAGCTTAAGAGGACCAGAGATCGGATTCTGCATGTGATAAATAAAAGTCCTGACCTCTCTTTGTTCCCCTCGTGTAAGCAGTTGTAAAAGAGCTTTAACATCACTGAATTGGCCTTCCATTTATGCACTACTAGATAATCGAGTATCAGGAGCCCTTTCTGCATGGTAGCCACAAACAGCAAAATAGTTTTTGATTGTGAGGGTGTAAGCAAGCACAATTAAAGGTAGTGCTGACTATGAAGTGATATTAGTTAATGAATATTGCAAATACCTCTCAAATTTTGAAAGCAAATGATGCTGAGATCACCCTCATGAGATATTTCCATATAAGGGCAACGTCTGTGTTACAGCTCAGTGTAACCATTACCTGGTTGACAATCTTTTGTACTGTGACACCTGTTTACCTATTACAGCACTATATTGGACAAATTTTCGCCCGACTCCAATGTACTACATCTATACTATTCCCCAAGACTGGCTGTGTTATAAATGCGAGTCATCTCAAGACATGCTAACATTTGGATTAACAAAAAACATGGTTGCACTGCTGCACTGGGAACTACTGGTGCACAAACTTAGGCATGCCGTGTTGGGAGTTTATCAGCGGAAATATTTAGCACTCATCATTTTTGTCATTCAATGCAACAACATTCGATTTAACTAAACACGAGCACTAGTTTATTCGGTTTGCTACACAGCCTGCAACACCGCAGCGGTAATTCACTCAAGAGAAGCTGCAAACGTTTAACAGCGCCCACCACACATTTATTCACACACGATTTTAAACACCTCGTATACAGTCATCGGCCGAAACGCTCGGCTCACGGTTTGTGCATTCTCGTAGAATATCTGAAAAAACAAGAAAGACAACTAACGAACCCCATTATACAGCGTAATTTTTATCTTTCGCGTTTTCTAACGACAAATCCACGTACTCGGGAACTTGTACGTCGTCACGCTGCGATCCTTTCGGTCTCAAAACACTTTCCAACGAAGGGACGTCACCGCATGCCGCATTTGTCACCCCTCTACATGTTTCTTGCAGTGATCTCAGATGTTCTTGCGTTGAGTAAAGTGTTTACTGTAAAACACGCGGCGATGGCTGACGCACTTAGCCGTTGACCCAGTTGACAGGTGAACTCTCCTGTGATCTTTCCGATCTCCCTCCAAGCACGCCGGCCATGTTCACGTGACGCGCTAGGTACTTCACAGCGTCATAAGGAACGCACAGAGGGGGGAAAATTCTGGGGACAACCTAGGGAGGAAATATCTGGTGTGACGTCAGAGCTTCTATTGTCACCGGTCCAGCCGAGCTGCGGCGAAACGCATGTCTTACCTCCCGGTATGACGCGTATACAAAGATTCGCACAAGTATCGATGCACGACTTTCCAGAGGTTCCCGAAAGATTTGTAGCGTAGACACGTATGTATTTAATAGCACTGCGTTGTGAATAACAGCACAAGAAAACTTCGAGCCTCAGCTACTTCAACTGAAAGTCAAACAGGAAGCCGCTATGACACCAGTGTTGCCAACCAATGTTTGGGAAATACCTTACGTCACAGTCAAAATTACCCTACTTTACCCTACACAACTTTTTTATTACCCTACATTTTACCCTACGCCTAAAATATCACAGCGTAATAATAATAAATTACAGACAATACTTCAAAGCACGACGGGATAGCAGTGCGGTGGCGCTAAAGTTGGTAGCGACTGTCATCGAAATATTAGCAAAAAATAAAAAGCGCATATCAAAAGCGAGCGTACGCGCCTTGGCGCACATCGTCTCGCAGAAGTGGAAGGGAGCGAGTGAGAGAGAAATTAAAGTCTTTATTGAGCAAAATATTGTGGTGTGGCTTCCTATTCCGGTGTGGGTTGTTGTGTTGCATTTAGGAAGTGGCCATAACAAAAAAATGTAGCTGTTTTACCCGAAAGGCGAAGCATCAATTGCGATAGCAAATTAGTAGAGAGCTATACGGAGTAAAGATAGTAGTTTTATCAGCTGTATAAACTTTGGACATGCTGCAGCACCAGCCAAGAACTGTTGTCGACGCCGTCGGCATTTTGCCCGCGTTCGGAGCGCAACGAACGCTCCGAACGCGCGTTGGTGACTGTTGCGGCTCGGAGGTTTTCGACAAGATGAGAACGTGACACTCGTCGAGCAGCGTCGGAAGTCTTTACCACATTCTCGCCTCGCAGCGTTTTTATTGCGATAGCAAATATATGGACACTCAAAAGCAGATTTCTGCCGTCGGCGTCGCCGTCGCCGTCGCCGTGAGGTTCCGTATGACGTCATTTGGAGAAGAAATCGTCGCCGATGATGATGATGATGATAATGGTTCTTGAGGGAAAGGGAAAGGTTGGCGCTATCTTCTGCAGCCCTTGAGGGAGCACGGCTCAGCGCCAACGTCGCCGCGCGCCGAACGCTGTATGTGCGAGTGAAAGGGCGCGAGGGGCGCTCTTTCACGGGGAGTGAACGCACGGCGGAGAACAAACGCGCGTTCTGCGCCGTGCTCGCTTAAGGGCTGCAGAAGTAGGCGTCTCTGTTCTCCTTCACAATCACCATGTATGTAGAGCAAACGCGCCTTCTTCCAACGAACGAGAGGCCGTGGGGGAGGGGGAGGGAAGGGAGGCGACGTTTAGCTGCGGCACCAAGTGCCTATTTATATCACAGGCTCCGGCAACAGTCCCAACGCCGCACGCATTTTGAGCGAACGCGGGCAAAACGCCGATGGCGTCGACAACAGTTCTGCGTGTTGTTGCTACCAAAGCCGCTCACCTTACTTCGTATGACATTGCTGTGTTGCTATCGCATTCATTGCTTCGCCCTTAGGGCGAAACTGCTTTTATTGCGATAGCAATTATATGGACACTCAAAAGCAGATTTCTGCCGTCGGCGTCGCCGTCGCCGTCGCGTCGCCGTCGCCGTCGCCGTGAGGTTCCGTATGACGTCATTTGGAGATGAATCGTCGCCGCGCGCCGAACGCTGTATGTGCGAGTGAAAGGGCGCGAGGGGCGCGTCTTTCACGGGGAGTGAACGCACGGCGGAGAACAAACGCGCGTTCTGCGCCGTGCTCGCTTAAGGGCTGCAGAAGTAGGCGTCTCTTTTCTCCTTTACAATCACCATATATGTAGAGCAAACGCCTTCTTCGGACGCGCGAGAGGCCGTGGGGGAGGGGGAGGGAAGGGAGCGACGTTTAGCTGCGGCACCAAGTGCCTATTTATATCAGAGGCTCCAGCAACAGTCACCAACGCCGCACGCATTTTGAGCTAACGCGGGCAAAACGCCGATGGCGTCGACAACAGTTCTGCGTGTTGTTGCTACCAAAGCGCTCACCTTACTTCGTATGACATTGCTGTGTTGCTATCGCATTCATTGCTTCGCCCTTAGGGCGAAACTGTGACATTTTTATATAAATATGCATTTGGTGCCGCAGCTAAGCGTCGGCTCCCCTCCCTAACTCCCTCCCGTCCTCCCACGGCCTTTAGCGCGACGGAATAAGTCGCGTTTGCTCTATATATACATGGTGATTGTGAAGGAGCAAAGAGACGCTTAATTCTGCAGCCCTTCAGGGAGCACGGCGCAGAGACGCGTTTGCTCTCCGCCATGCGTTCGCTCCCCGTGAAGCACGCGTCCCTCGCGCGCTTTCACTCGCACATACAGATACGGTGCGCGGCGCTATTCATCGCCGTTGTACGTCATGCGGAACCTCACGGACGGCGACGCCGATGGCAGAAACCCGCTTTGAGTATAAATAATAAGGCGTAGCAAATTAAGGTAAGCAAAGGCGGCCATACCACAAGATCGGCGATCCGCGCCGAGCCGTCGCACACAGCTCCGATTCTGACGGCTTATAAACTGTCTATAGGAAATGATTGAAAGGTGGGCGAGTGGTTTGGTTTTATGATGTAAAACAGCGCAAGGCAAACCAGGATAAAGTGAAGAACAAGACAATAAAATACAGTTGGAGTTGAGCGCCCTTCTTGAATTTTTGAAGAAAAAATGAAGCCAGCACAGTATATGACGTCTGATCTTTCGGCTCAGCCCTATGCTGGTGAGATGTGAACAGCTCCAATTTTATTCATGAAAGATTTAGTTTTCGTATCTCTTAGGAGTGTCAAGAATAGCGCCTTGAGGAATGTCGCGTCGATCGGCTAGTTTTTAAAATCACTCGTCAACTGTTCTTTTTTAGCTGATTGTTGACGAGAAAAAAGAAATTCCCCTACGCCTGGTAAGAAAATAGCATTACCGCCCTACTACCCTACGCTGCCCGAAAATTTCGAAAATACCCTACAAGTACCCTACGGTTGGTAACACTGCATGACACCTTTTCACAGGAAGCAGGTGGCGCTTCGAGCAGCAGAAAACCGAAACCGAAACTATTTTTCGCATCAATTTGGAGTTTTTCCTTCTTCCATGATTTGGAGCCAGTTCAACACACACGCCGTCACCATAGAGTAACATACGGATATATGTTACTGTATGCCGTCACTGCAGAAGCGTCCATCGCTGGCGAAGCGATCACTGCAGACTGTGCTTTGCGGAGCAGGGGACGATGCCAGCAATCTTTATTGCTCCCTTTCTTTAAGTACATTAGGCACATGATGTCAGCAGGCAGTTGCTTATGTCATCCTCCCGAGGAGGCATTCATTCACCAAAATAAAGACGTGTCGCTTTACGATCTCGGCCTCAATGCAGCAACACATAAATACAGAGCCTAGACCTCTAATAGTTTTTTGGAAAAATAGAATGGGGAGGGGGGGGGTTAAGTTAACATTAAATTCAAAGCAGATTCAACAAGCTTGAATCATTTGTATAGCAGCTAGAATTATCCTTCACTGTCACGCTTGTTGCATGTATTTGTAGCCCTCCCTGCTAGAACCAGTGTCTGCAGAATTCATACAAATTAAATAACACATACAAGCAAGATAGAAGTTCACAGGAAGATAGAGGCTTGAAGTGATTAACTGTGGTCGAACTAGAATGTCACTGGAGTCAATGTTTCAAAAAAGGGAATTTGTCTCGATCACGTCTGCCCTGAAACAGACAAGTCCCTTGTCGATATGTTGCCCCAGCAACAAGTATGTTGACAGAGGTGGCCTGGACTGAGGCTGAGACAATAATAAAGTTTTTATATATATATATCTCTCTCTCAGCAATATTAAGTTTGTTTGACACCGTTAATCACTTAACACATATATGAATACAATGCTTCACATCACTTAACACATATGAATACAATTATATAATGTTTCAATGTGCAATTACAGCTACTGAATTAGTTGTGCCTTTCAGCATGAACTCTACTGGGAGCAGCTCTAAATTTCTGAACCCTACGAGCAAGAACCTCTAGCTTTAAAAACAAATGTTAGTTTGTTCCGATACCACAGCCGTAACCAATGCCAGTTCTCCTTCTTTTTTCTTTTTTGTGCATATGTCTAAAGGTTTCGTTTCAGCAAGCTGCTTCATGTTAACTGTAATTTACGGCCTCAATTTCAAACCGAAATAAGGCAACATGACTGATATAGCAACAGGTCATAGATAAAGAAAGGCACCACAAAGTTCTTATGTAAATCTAACTGCCAACCTAAGAAGCAATTGCTTGCTTACAGCCTGACAGTATGCCAGGTCAGACAAGTACCCCCCCCCCCCCCTCCCATTAAAAATATCATAATAATAAAATATAAAAAGTAAGGAATGCAGCAATATCATAATGAACATAAACCAGGCTCAAAAAGGTGCTCATAAATCTCAAGGATAAAAAAAAATCCAGGTGCGCTCATTCACAACCACACAGGGTGCTTGTCAATCTGATAGCGCAGGTCATTGTCTTGATCAAAAGTGACATAGTGCTTGTCAAGGTATTGCTCCTGCTTGTCTCTGAGTGAAATTAAAGTAGTGTGCATGTTAAAGAACCCCAAATGTCAAAATTAATTCACAGTCCTCCACTGTGACATGCCTCATATCAGGTCATGGATCTGACATGTAAGACCTCGCAACTTTTTTAATTGAAGGAGTGCTGACGCAAGTATCATGGTAGTTTTAATGGTCATACTTCTATTAGCACTCGTGACAGCTGGTGCTAGCCAGGGCGTAGCCAGGGGGGGGGGTGGGTTGGGGGTTCAAACCCCCCTGAATTTTTTCCGCAACCCCCCCCCCCCCACTTACCTACCCTTTTTTCTCGTCGCTTGCCGCTGAATAATTTATGAAACCGGTGTACTATCACAATTTCATTCCTGGGCGCTTCCGTTTGGGTTGGTAAATTCAGAGAATCATGTCTGAATATGGAAAAAACTGTCACAGTGTTTGTTAAGGCTTTGGCACTCTGTGAATTTTTGGGCGAGAATGTGGCGGCCGCATTCTGAAGCAACAAATGCGCAACAAATGAAGCAACAAATGCGGCAGCCGATTTTAGATGATGGCGAGACGCTCGAGGCCCGTTTACTTAGATTTATGTGCCGTTTAAAGACCCCAGGTGGTCAAAATCTCCGTATACATTTCCGCCGCTTCCCTTCATATGCCGGTTAGGCCATCGCTCGCGCAGCATCTACGTTCACACTTGGTCTCGAAGCTGTCGAAGCGGCAAATCTTGCAAAAATCCGCCCGCCTAGGTGGCAAAACAGGCAGAAAACAGGCTGCGAGCCAATTGTTCTCCGGCCGGATTTTTTCGCTATGGCGAAGCGGAAACGCGGCGGAAAGTCGTTCGCTTCACGGAAGCTACACTAGCATGTAACAACCGTCGTAAAATGGCACCGGCACCAAACACCAGGCACCAAAGTAGCTGTAATGCTGATCGACCGCGATCAAGAACCAGCCTTGCTCTAACGACAAGAGGGGCACTAAAACGTACTGTCAGCATACTCGCGATAGTATCACTCGCGCGACTGGAGGCGGCAACGAAGCCTTGGCGTGACCCAACTTCTGCGCTTTTGCAAAGCGAGGCGAATCCACCACCGGCGTTTCCGAGGTGTCCGCGTCTTCCGTTTTTCATTGTCAATTTCTAGAAAACAAGTAGGTAGAAGTATAAAAGCCATTTCTTCTTCCACTTCCATGGCAGACAATAGTTAGGCAGATTCCTCATTGGCGCTCCATAATTCTCCTCGCACGTGTACGGTATGTTGCAGAAGTCGCGGGGTGCTTTTCTCGTCGCGACGATAGATTGAGAGCGTAGGTCTCACGTAGGACGCGCAGGCTTTGGCGAGCCCCAACACAAGGGCCAGCCCGTGTTTTAGCTGTGGTGTTCCCGTTGCCCCTTTGGTGTCCTAGAGGCGCCGACAATACGAAATGATGAAATGGTATTACAACTTGTAAATAAAAGCTATTAAAGAAATATTATCACGCCTAGGCACCAACCTGTGACTCAGCGCTACCGCGCCCGTGTGAGGAGAATTACGGAACACCAACGAGGAATTTACCGAAGGTCGCAGATGACACACGAAGTTGCGTAAAATGATCACTTTTGATGATGGTACGTGGGTCAATGAATGAACATACCGCTCGAAATAATGCGATAATGAGCGCCACCACGCCGACAAACGTACGCAGACTAGATGGATCTGGACGAAAACGGCAGCGGCGGCCGCGGCGGTAGCAAAACAAATGTGAACAACTTGGACAGGCACGGAAAAAATTCTCCGGCCGCTTTGGCCTTTCCGCGTGCTTTGGCCTTTTCGCCCGCTTGCCACTTCCCAAGTGTGAACGTAGGCTTAGTTTGCGCGAGAAACGTCTCTTGTTTGCGATTGCGCCCCTACGGAAGGCTGGTAATTACTGTTGTGTTGTTGAATCACAAACCAGCTATTAAGGAAGGCTGGTAGTTGCTGTTTTGTTGTGGAATTCCAAACCAGCAATGTACACACGAAGGGGTTGATGACAGCAGTGAAATTCCACCGACTCGCAACAGAATGCACGAAACAGACAGCCGACAAGCATGAATTACTGCTGTGCGCAGTACAGCGTGAGTAAATTCTTGTTGCAGGCGCTGACAGTTCTCGTCGGAGTTCACGCGTCCTGAGAAATTGATTATGTGCACTATGCACTGAACAAGACCGGAGTTCATTCCTGCATCACTAGTACACCATTCAGTCGAGATTTTGTTAGGTACAAGGCCGCTTCCTGTTTGCACCGGCGTAAGTGAAGCAGAAATGAGTTGCACGCACTACTTCAAATGCGTACACATGCCATATCTATGCTGTGCGGTGAAATATTCTGTACAATTCTGAATCTGTTGACGTAAAGGCAATGACGGCTGCACGCTCGCACAAAGCGGAAGACCAGCGGCCCATGCACTGGCCGCAGGAAATGCAACCCTCTCGTATGAGGGAGCAGGGCGACGAAAGCTTCGAAAAAAAAAATCCTTACGCGTTTTTGCGCGTATTTAAGTTTTCTAGCGCAAAGACGCAGCGAACAAGCTATTGCTATGGGAGTCGGTATAGCCTGGTCACATGTGCATTTTCACGCGTATAGCCCCCCCCCCCCCCCCGAAAAAAATTTCTGGCTACGCCCCTGGTGTTCGGAGTGATGAAATTGGTGCTATAAAATTGAATATTTTCATTTGTGCTGTCGTATGTGTTCAGACAAATTGCTTGCTGAAAGCAATTTAATTGAACCTTTTTACTCTCTTGTCGATTCATCAAAACATCTTTTGGTCTGTCCAATATATACTTTACCACAAGACAAAGGTGTCTGGCAAATTACGGCTAAAACTAGAATGTTAATGTTGTTCTATGTGATTTTTTGCAAGTCTTTTTGCTCAAGCGTGCCATTCACCAGGAAGCACATATAGACAAGGCCTTGCTCGGAGCTAAGCTACAACCCTGACACCAGCCCTCGTTGCAAATCTTAAAATTGGGAGTGAGCCCATGCACGTAAAGCACGACTGCAACCTTAAATACATATGCGCTTGCATAAGGATTAAGTACATTAACCTTTCCTCATACAATGATTCAGGTGGGAATATGTGTTTTGCAAGAATTTGAATTGAATTGAGTTTATTCTGCAACAACAACAAGGTTGCGTGGTTGTATCCAACACTGAGAAAAATAAGCAATAAAACTATTTTCAGGAACATGGGTGTTGGCAATGCTTACTACATAATTTGATTTTGTCATGCAGATAAATATGGCTCTTGAAATTCCACAAATGTCCATGGGTTCCATCACGCTGAGGTTAGGCCCCTGCACTCTAATTTTGGAGCCTGCTGCTTAATGCATATAACGTGCCTTGGGTAGCAGTAGCAAAAAATGGTTTTCATATAATAATATTTTTAATGGGGTTTTACATGCCAAAACCACCATCTGATTAAGAGGCACGCCGCAGTGGGGGGCTCCTGCTACTTTATGAACTAGACATTGCGGCAATAATGGAAACCTGGCTCTCACCAGCTGTACTCGACCAGGGATTCGCCCCCTAACTACGCTGTCATCCGAAAAGACAGATCATCTCGTGGAGGAGGTGTGGCGTTAATTAGACGTTCCATTTCATATACACTGCTGCCTCATGTCCCGAACACAGAGGCGGTTTTCTGCAAAATAATGTGCAATGGTACAAGCATAGTGACGGGTTGCTTTATTATAGTCCATCCTCTGGTCCCGAATGCCTAGTTTCCACCCACGATTTTCTTCAGCAACATGTCCGTAGCTCTGCAGTATATTAATGGGTGATTTTACCTTGCTGATATAAACTGGAGTGCACCACACCTCGCAAGGTTCAGAGGCTTTTTTCGATTTAATGCTAAATTTCAACCTCCATCAAGTTGTTTCATGCCCAGCGCGTGTTCAAGGAGCAGCCACCAGTATATAGATCTAATACTTATTAGCAGTCACCTTAGCCTTATCAACGCTCAAGTTGATGTTGTAGAGGGTATTTCGGACCACAGAGTGCCCATCTGCCGACTAACACTCGATCACAGCTTAAACTTTTAATCTTCTTCTTCTTTCTGGGGTTTTACGTGCCATGATTATGATTATGAGGCACGCCATAGTGGAGGGCTCCGGGTTAATTTCGACCACCTGGGGTTCTTTAACGTGCTCTACAACGCAAGCACACGGGCGTTTTTGCATTTCGCCTCCATCGAAATGCGGCCGCCGCGGCCGGGATTCGATCCCGCCCCCTCCTGCTCAGCAGCGCAACGCCTTAGCTGACTGAGCCACCCCGGCGGGTAAACTTTTAATCAATAGTAACACATGTTATAAAGTAATTCATGCAGTAATAAACAATGTGCTTGAATCGTAGCCAGAGGTCATTACAGTTGTGACAGGATCGCAGTTCAATTTCATGAACTCATAGATCATGAGCTAAACAGTTAGTACGCTGGCGTCATCTGCTTTACTAAAGTTCGAAACTTTTAATCAATAGTAACACATGTTCCGAACTTCGCAATACACCCCAACATATCAGGATGGCGCAGGAAATCTCGTATGGCGCAATCTGGCGCATGTGGCGCAGGAGTGGGAGCACTGTTCTAGCCTATACTATGTAGACCGGTATTAAAATACGCTAACACAGTATGGTTTCCTTACACAGTCACTAGCATAAAAAACTAGAAAATGTACAGAGGAAGGCTGCAAGATTCATCTGTGACAAATATAAGCGCACTGATTCTCCCACAAATATGTTAACAAGCTCTGGCCTCCAAACACTGGCCATAAGGGCAAAACAGCACGCCTAAAATTTATTTTCAGCTACTTCACAACTATTACAAATTGACACATCGTTGTACATTCGTCGATCAGAATCCTGCGTAACCAGGCACAAACATTCACACACGCTGATAGTACTGTTACCACAATGACACTTTCAAGCACTTTTTTTCCACTTGCTAGCATGGAATTGTTTAGATCCCTCGGTTACTAATGCGAACTCATTATCGGACGTTGCCTCAAAAATAGCAAGTATCATCTGTTAATACAGTAGCGCTCTCCGCACAGAGGCTTTCACTATCATTGGAAGAATATTAGTGGCCAAGTGACAGAGCATTTTCAGGTTTGCTGTTATTTGCCTGTGTACCATTCCATTTCATGTATAATTTCTGTTTTGCTGTTGGTTACTTTGGTTATCTGAGGATAAAAATGTGTGCATTGTTATTTCTATATAAGTGTGTATGAGCTATGTGTGGTACAAGTGTGTTGTCCATAGTAGTTCAGCTCGATATTCATTCCTAATTCTCATTATTCAAACTTATTTGGATACCTTTTAATCTTATACTTTTGTCATGACTGTCACCGCATTGGATTTCTGTTTGGCCGTGTGGTGCTGATGTACAGTTAAACCTGGATATAACGAAATTGACAAAGTCCCCAAAAACTTCGTTATAAAGCTCGATGATTTCGTTATATGCAGTTCGGCACGAAAATTCGAAAAATAAACGTTTACCGTATTTACTAGATTCTAACGCGCCCTCAATTGTAACGCGCACCCGTTTTCAGTTTTCGTCGAAGCACTCATCATCGGAATGTCACACCAGGTACCGGATGCGTGGACGCGTGTCGTTTCGCACAAGCGCGAGGCATCGGAAGCGAAGAGCGAGCGTCACGATGGCGTCGTAGCGTCGTATAGTGTTACAGTAGAACCTCGCTGTTACGTTCCCGGGGGCTGCGTTTTCCCGGCTGTTACGTCGTTTTCGACTGGTCCCGGCACAGTTCCCTTAGAACTCAATGCATTGGTAACACCGCTGTCGCGTCGCAACTGCGGGACCGTTCCCGCATCGTACGTTGCGAACTGCCGCCCCGCGCCGGCCCGAGCGGAAATTTTGACTTTCATCTCGATTGGCTTGGTGGCTTGACGATAGCATTGGCCGCCCAAAGTGCCGGGGGCGACAACTATGACGTATTTTCGGTTTCCGCCAGCAAAAGTATGGCCCTTGAGATCCGTGTTTGCTATATAAGATGGTGTCCATGACACGTTGTGGCCCCAAAATTGTTTTTGGCTCATAGATATTCCGTATATAAGGTTACGGCCACGCTAGCGGCAAAAAACACGCGCGTCATGCAGCGAGCGGCAAGTTGCCGCGCGTCAGCGCCTTGCCGCGAGGCCACCGTGGCACGCGCGTCTCGCCGCGCGGCAGAGCGATAAGATATCCCGCGCTCTCCGCATGGGCGAGCAACACCGCGACCGCTCGTTGTTTTATGCGAGAGACGACGATCGTCAATTGAAAACCCGGCGCGGACCGGCGGCGTTCCGGTTGTGATGGCTCCGTGACGTCACCCTCGTCGCTCTTGATTGGTTCTTCATCTCGCAGCACGCGGCATTTGCCGCAGAACCCATTTCGCGCGACACGCCGCAAGACCCCCGATTCCTGCCGCTTTTGCCGCGCGCGGCATGACGCGTTGCCGCGCGTTTCTGACGCGCGTTTTTGCTGCGTGTTTTTGCCGCTAACGTGGCCGTACCCTAAAGTCCAAGGGCGATGACGCAGTCGCCGCGCGCCGTATGCTCTATGTGCGAGTGAAAACGTGCGAGGGGAGCCGACGAAATCTCGCGCGCGCAAGAAAAGCAGGGAGAAGCGCGCCTTCTTTCGTTGCGCTCGAGGCACCGGCGAGGGAACGAGGGGGGAGGGATAGCGGGGCGGCGCGCGGTCGCGCAGGCCGTATCTTGAAAGCGATCTGCGTTGGGGCAGAGTCTAGCAGTGTAGGTGCGTCGGCGGCTCGTAGCTTTCTGCGTGCTGTGTGTTCTCGGCGCTCAGTTTGCGTTGAAGCGATAGACAACAGCCACGAAGGTCACTTCGCTCGCTTCTCCAGCGGCGCTTCCACACGCCGCCAGCGTTTGACAGCACGTGTCCGCCCTCATCGAGTCTGATGTGCCACAGCGTGTACCAGCGCGTCGGCAAGATCAACTGGAAAAGAGGAGTGCCGGTTTGGCGGGCTAGGCCAGCTGCAGCAAGCGGCAGGATCAGATTTGAATGAAGGGAGGGGAAAGGTCACGCCCGCGGCGGCAAGATCGCCGGGTCGAGGGATGCAGGGCCGCCTCGCACACGCACGCACGTACGCACACGTGCGCTCGCTTCGCATTCCATCGCGGCGGAGAAGGTGCTTCCGGTTGCTGCTCGCCCAAAAATGACAAAATTTGGGGCGAAGTCTCTAGGTGGTCGGATGGGAAAATCGTTATATCGAGGGGGTCTCCCCTGCCACTTCGTTACGTAGAGGTCTCAAATACATGTGCTTCTATGGAGTAACGGCGGGGAATCGAAAAACTTCGTTATATCCAGGAATTCGTTATAATGGATGTTCGTTATAAGCAGGTTTTACTGTATAACCTGCATGTACAATCTGTGCGCCCACCTGCAATGGTCTCGGAAGAGACTGGCAGTATTGAAAATAAATTTGGACCATAGGGGGTTCTTTAATGTGCACCTAAATCTAAGTACACAGGTGTTTTCTGCATTTCGCCCCCATAGAAATGCAGCCACCATGGTCAGGATTTGATCCCACGACCTCGTGCTTAGCAGCTCAACACCATAACCACTAAGCAACAACGGCAGATTTCGTATAATCTGTGACCATATTTTACACCATTATGAGTTTGAATTAAAATGTCTGAAGAACCACATGCCACTTACAACACATTTGAGTTTTCGGCAGTTTATGAGGAAACCGTTCGATTCATTGCAAAGACTATAGAGTGGGAATTCTTACAATTTTTCTTTGACTCGTGTTGTTCAGATGCATGTAATATTGTTTTTACTTCATTAAAATAAGTTCAGACCGGAAACAGTTAATGCACACAGCCTCATATTTGTGGCTGGCAGGGTATTGCATGAAAATCATTCAGAAAGTCACTACAGCATCTGGATAATGCTCACAAATAGATTCAAGCACTGAGCAATGTGTAGTTTGCTTAGTCAGTGCTGAAACCAACCCAAGCCTAAGCATCTCCAAATGCCCAACCACAAGCTTGTGCACGTTAACCAATTCTACACTTCGTAGCCATTCAGCCATTGCAGGGGCCTCAGGTTTGAGCAGGACAACATGTAGCTTGCCAATTCATGCCTCTGCCTTCCTGAGAATACAATCCCCAGTAGTTCATGTCATCATCATCATCATCATCATCAGCCTATATTTTATGTCCACTGCAGGACGAAGGCCTCTTCCTGCGATCTCCAATTACCCCTGTCTTGCGCTAGCGTATTCCAACTTGCGCCTGCAAATTTCCTAACTCATCATCCCATCTGGTTTTCTGTCGACCTCGACTGCGCTTCCCTTCTCTTGGTATCCATTCTGTAACCCTGATGGTCCACCGGTTATCCATCCTACGCATTACATGGCTTGCCCAGCTCCATTTCTTCCTCTTAATGTCAATTAGAATATCGGCTATCCTCGTTTGTTCTGTGATCCCTACCGCTCTCTTCCTGTCTCTTAACGTTAGTCCTAAGATTTTTCGTTCCATCGCTCTTTGTGTGGTTCTTAACTTGTTCTCGAGCTTCTTTGTTAACCTCCAAGTTTCTGCCCCATATGTTAGCACCGGTAGAATGCAATGATTGTACACTTTTCTTTTCAACGACAGTGGTAAGCTCCCAGTCAGGATTTGGTAATGCCTGCCGTATGCACTCCAACCCAATTTTATTCTTCTGTAAATTTTTTTTCTCCTGATCAGGGTCCCCTGTGAGTAATTGACCTAGATAAACGTACTCCTTTACAGACTCTAGAGGCTGACTGGCGATCCTGAATTCTTGTTCCCTTGGCAGGCTATTGAACATTATCTTTGTCTTCTGCATATTCATCTTCAACCCAATTCTTACACTTTCTCAATTAAGGTCCTCAATCATTTGTTGTAATTCGTCTCCATTGTTGCTGAATAGGACAATGTCATCTGCAAACCGAAGATTGCTGATATTCGCCGTTGATCCTCACTCCTAAACCTTCCCAGTCTAAGAGGTTGAATACTTCTTCGAAGCATGCAGTGAATAGCATTGGAGAGATTGTGTCTCCTTGCCTGACCCCTTTCTTGATAGGTAACTTTCTACTTTTTTTGTGGAGAACCAAGGTAGCTGTGGAATCCTTGTAGATGTTTGCTAAGATATTCACGTATGCCTCCTGTATTCCTTGATTACGCAATGCCTCTATGACTGCTGGTATCCTACTGAATCAAATGCCTTTTCATAATCTATGAAAGCCATGTAGAGAGGTTGATTGTACTTTGCAGATTTCACGATTACCTGATTTATGACATGGATATGATCCATCATAGAATATCCCTTCCTGAAGCCAGCCTGTTCTCTTTGTTGGCTGAAGTCAAGTGTTGCCCTGATTCTATTGGAAATTATCTTGGTGAATATTTTATACAATACTGAAAGCAAGCTAATGGGTCTATAATTCTTCAATTCTTTAACGTCTCCCTTTTTATGGATTAGTATAATGTTGGCGTTCTTCCAGCTCTCTGGTACACATGAAGTTGTGAGGCATTGCGTATAAAGGGCCGCAAGCTTTTCAAGCATGATATCTCCTCCATCTTTGATTAAATCTACTGTTATTCCATCTTCTCGCAGCTTTTCCCCTGGTCATGTTTTTAAAGGCCCTTCTAACTTCAGCGCTAGTTATAGAAGGAGCCTCTGTATCCGGTTCATCACTATTTTGAATGAAAGTAGCTTGGCTGTTTTGGGCACTGTACAGGTCACTATAGAATTCTTCCGCTGCTTTTACTATGTCATCGAAATTGCTGATGATATTACTATGCTTATCTTTCAGTGCATACATCTTGTCTTGTCCTATGCCAAGCTTTCTTCTTACTGATTTAATGCTGCGTCCATATTTTACGGCTTCCTCAATCTTTCCCACGTTATAATTTCGAATATCCCTTACTTTTTCTTGATTAGTTTTGACAGTTCAGCGAATTCTATCTGATCTCTTGAGTTGGACATTTTCATCTTCTGTCGTTTCTTTATTAGGTCCTTTGTTTCTTGGGAGAGCTTGCCTACTGGTTGCCTTGGTGCCCTACCTCCCACTTCAATTGCTACTTCTAAGATCAACCTAGTTACGGTTTCATTCATTAACTCTATGTTGTCTTTGTCTTCTATTTCTAAAGCTGCATATTTGTTTGCACGCACCAGCCTGAATTGGTCTGCTTTTACCCTTACTGCCTCTAGGTTGGCCTGTTTCCTCTTGACTAATTTCACTCTCTCTCTCTTCAAATTTAGAGAAATCCTAGACCTCACTAACCTATGGTCACTGCAGTTTACCTTACCTAACACTTCTACATCCTGCACTATGCTTGGATCGGCAGAGAGTATGAAATCTATTTCATTCCTTGTTTCTCCATTAGGGCTTTCCAGGTCCACTTCCTGTGCTGCGCTTCCTGAAGAAGGTATTCATTATTCGGAGCCTATTCCTTTCCGCGAATTCTACTAACATCTCTCCTCTTGCATTCCTAGAATCGATGCCATAGTTGCCAATTGCTTGCTCACCAACCTGCTTTTTCCCCACTTTTGCATTGAAGTCGCCCTTGACTAAAGTATACTGAATTTGTACCTTTCTCATTGCTAGTTCAACATCTTCATAAAACTGTTCTATTTCTTCATCATCGTGACTAGAGGTTGGGGCATAGGCTTGTACTACCTTCATTTTGTACCTCCTATTCAGCTTTATTACGACGACTGCTACCCTCTCATTAATGCTGTAGAATTCATCAATGTTGCCCGCTATGTTGTTATGCACTAGAAATCCTACCCCGGATTCTTTCTTATCTGGAAGACCTCTGTCAGAGGACGTGGCAGTTAGTCAGCACTGTGTAAGCCTCACCAGTTCTTCTAACCTCACTAAGGCCAATATATCCCAGGAAATGCCTGATATTTCTTCAAATAGTCCTGCTAGCTAGCCCACACTCGAGAGGGTACGGGTGTTGAACGTTGCCAGTTCAGTTTCCATTGGCGGCCTGTCTTGACCCAGGATTCATAGCACCCTCTGCCGCGTAACAGGTCTGACCGCCGCCTTGGTCAGGTGCTCCGCCGCCACTGGGAACTGAGGGCCATGGGTTAGTTGTCGGAGTCATGAGGGAGGTGGTGGCGAATATTGCACCAGGGAGGCCAATTCCTGTTTGGTGAGGGAGTGACTTTGATGAAGCTTTGATGAAGTGCCTGACACCGGCAAGAAAAAAAATATATCGCCGAGAGCTAGTGGGGCTATACTAGTTCAGGTGCAACCAAACTAGGAAGGCCCATTAACTTCATCAAAGTAGTTCATGTAGTGGAACGCTAAGGCAAAGGTCCGTTCAAGTACTATAATACATGATAAACTCAGTAGTAATTGGAAGCTATCGGCTTCATGAATGAGCATTTTGCGCTAATCAAGGCAGATGAAGCTTTTTTTTTAGGAAATAGCTGCTGCAAAAGTTGAAATTGCACAGTGTCGTAGAGCGAATGAGGATTGCAGAAAGATTTGAAAGAGAATCTAGGAAGGAGGTTATTTAGCTAAAGCAATAGAGCAGACCATTAAAAGTGTGATTGCAAAGCTTGCACTGACTCACAGGGAGAACTTGAGGGGACTGTTGCAACCATTGCCATGTCCACAGGTACTAACGTTACAGCTAATGACATAACTATCACACATCGTGGACCATAAAGGGATAAAAAAAACACGATTTGTTTGTGAATGGCATGAATTGTGATATTTTGGTGCAGTGAGGGACAGGTCGCACTAGCCACTGTGACCACTGGTCGCTATGAGTCAATCTTTGGCCGCCAGTCGCATTCGATCATGTGACCTCTGTCAATCGCCAGTGTCCATTCAGTCTTTCACACAATATGCCATATTGCACTCCTATGGCTGCCTGAATTATTTCAAAAATTTAATTATGAGCTTAACATTCTGAAACTGCACACGTTATGAAAGATGCAGTAGTGGAGGACTCCGGATTCGGCGAAGCATTCAGACTTCAAGCACTCGGCAAACTATTGAGAACCAGAATGCAGGCACCACTTTGAGACGCATGACTCTCGCCTAATATGGCATCCCCATCACTTCAAACTGCACTTCATTATATTAGATGGCAGCTGTGTTGGCTACAGAAAGTGGACAACACAGTGCTTGTGTCCTGCTATGGACAGGAGCCATGGGCTGGTTTATAATAATGGACGAGTCAACCGCTAGACCCTCCAATACCACGGAACAGAGCACCTGAATATCTCGCTTGCAGAGTTGAGAGCCCTAAGACATGACACCAATGCACAGATCAGGTTGCCTAGGAGAGCCGACTCCAAAAAGCTTATAATACCCATGAGATTCTTGATGTGTCCATCAGCCTAAATGCTAACATTCACAATGTGTATGCGCAATCTGTTTGCCACAGATGTGCTCTTACTGTACCGTCATTCCAATCAACAAGCATTATCTCGTTACGTACCTCTGCACTTGCGCAGTCACAGGGAGAGCTGAGTACTCAAGTGAAGCTTTGTGATGTGATGTTTGGCTGTGAAAGCAAAACTAACTGATTAGTCTGATGCCATAGCAGATACAAGCACAAGTACACAACAGGAGTGCCTGTCAAATGTCCCAGGAGCGCCTGTCAAATGACAGGAATCCAGGAAAAGTAATTTTCAGCTAATTTTAATAGAAAAAAAGGACTTCAACATTTCTGCACTAAGTTCCAAAAACACTGCCTTTCAGTTATAAGCATCTGAATCGTGTCATGTAGCCAGCTCGAAGATCATCAAAAAGGATTCTTCTGAGTACGATGCAGATAAAGAGACAACCAACAGTTCTTTCTAGGAAACGCCTATTGAAGCAATGGTTCCTAAGAAAGCCTGTGCCACTATCTACATAATCAAGAAACAGCAATGAAGAAAAATCAACGAAAAGATCGCATCAAACTAACTCAGAGCTTCCAAAATTGGCCAACACTGCCAGGCCTGGCTTCAGAAAATGTCTTGCAGCATCTGAATGGAGCTTTCGTAAATGCCATTCTGACTCTGCCATTCCTTCTGACTACTACTATGGTTTTCAGGAAAATAAGCCATCCTGGCAACTCAAGAGGTCAGGACAACGCCATTGTAGCACAGTTTCAAGCTAGTATGCCGTCTTTCACTTACGCTGTCTGACATAACAATTCAGGTCATCTGACAGCGAACATTTTCCACCATAGGACATGTTGGCGACCACAGTATTTGATGAGGCCTTAAAACAGACTAAGAAGTGTGGAAAAAAGTGGGAGGCGGAAGCAGTTCTTTTGATCAAGTATTTAACTGAGCTTTCAACTTTACATGGCATGCATGTTATGTCTTTATCTGACTTCCGATAGAGAAGTCAGATCAAAATGACACAGTGGCATGATGAGGCAAGTGGACAGCAGAATAGTTTTAAAGCATTCTTTCATGCTGAGTACTATGTCATAAATTCGGTATTGCCAAGAAGCAACCCAGTCAACAAGATCAACAGCGAACATAAAATGCCCAACTAAGTGGCAATAGTATGAGACAAGACCTATCAAGCTGTGAAGTCTTTGAGGCATGTGTGCACTATGGAACTTGGCAACTGTGTGAACTTTCAACGCACAAAAAATGTAGCCATTGGAAACAACTCGTGAAGTATGATCAGTTGTATGTCACCAAAATGAAATTTTATCACAAAGAGTTAGAGGCCTTCCCACATACAAAAAAGAAAAACTAAAAGCTAATTCCTTTATTTGATATGCTCGAGATTCAATACCCTGCAATTAAATTGTTTATGGCACACCTACCAAGTCATCGGGATGTACACCTAGGCAAGAGGGACTTAATGCCAGTGACTGGGACAGCAAAGGCGGAAGCACAGGAAATAGCAATGGCAGGCTCTCACATGAACAAAAAAGCTAAACAAAAGAAAAAAAAAGATTGGTGTTGTGACAAAGGATGAAAAAGGAAAAAAAAAACACCGAGAAAAAAATGATCGAGACACCATCACGCATCATGCATGCCAGGCAAGAGGTTTCTGCAACTGTTTGCACATGCCTTGACACTGTATGTGTCAAAATGTGCTCCACAAGTGGACGACTTTTTCGAGCCGCGAAGCAGAGTACGAATGCCAACACGTGGGAAAAGTATTATTCTGCTGAAAAAACTTACTTATCTGCTGTCCGCAGTGCCAAGCATACCTTTTTTAACGACTTACCAAAAATACTCAGAGAAAATCCCAAGAAATTCTTGGACGTAATCAACCCCACTCAAACTCACGCCATATCTCTTGCTGACGATTCGGGAAACATTATGACAAATACTGACTGTGCCAATTCTGTCAACTATGCCTTCGCCTCAGTTTTTACTAAACATACTAGTACCCCTCTACCATTACTGTCTAGAAACATAGTCTCTGTAATGCCGGTCAGCACATTCTGCGCAGATGGTATTTCCAATCTAATTGATAACCTCAAGCTCTCCTCCTCCACCGGTATCGATGGTATTAACTCGAAACTGTTAAAAAATACTAAATATATCTCAGCTGCATTTTTGTGTCTTTTGTTTGCTCAGTCGCTTTCAGCAGGCTGCATCCCTCATGACTGGAAAGTAGGAAAGGTCATTCCCATCTACAAAACAGGCAACAGGAACAACCCATTAAATTATCGCCCCATTTCCTTAACAAGCCTTCCATGTAAGATAATGGAACACGTCATTTACTCACTCATCATGAACCATTTGGACGCCAACCATTTCTTTCATCCTGCACAGGGTGGATTTCATAAGGGCCTTTCTTGCGAAACCCAACTAGCTCTTTTGATTCACGACCTTCATGCGAACCTTGACTGCAATCAACAAACTGATGCTATCTTTCTCGACTACGAAAAAGCCTTTGATAAAGTCTCTCACCGTCGCTTGTTACATGAACTTTCTTGAAGGCATTGATGTATTAAAATGGCTAGAAACATTCCTCACTAACCGCGCGCAATTCGTTACTATCAACGAGCAGTCTTCCGTACTTCTTCCGGTACTTTCAGGTGTCCCTCAAGGATCTCTTCTTGGTCCACTTCTTTTTTAATATATATCAATGACTTACCCCTTCACGTAACTTGCAAAATACAGATGTTCACTGATGACTGCGTGATTTATCATACCATTAACAATGTCACTGACGAAGATACTTTGCAACAAAATCTTAACCATGTGCAGTCTTGGTGTACCCGTTCGCAAATGACTCTTAATCCAAATAAATGTAAACATATGTCAGTTACCCGTAGGCGTAAACCCTTCCTGACTTCATACACAATAGCTAACAGCCCCGTAGAAACAGTAAAATTATTCAAGTGCTTAGGCATCTTAATTTCTTTTGATCTTCACTAGGGCACACATATTAACAGCATAGTATCATTGGTGAACAAAACACTCGGCTTTATGAGGCGACACTTGCGCCATGCTCCTCCGGATGTCAGACTTCTGGCGTACAAATCACTTATCAGGCCTAAAGTCGAATATGCATCACCGATCTGGGACCCATACAAAAATTATCTCATTAACGCACTTGAGTCCTTTCAGAATCGTGCTGTAAGATACATTCATTCATCCTACTCATATGACGTAAGCATATCAGCCTTACAAATGAAATCTGAGTTACAGTCGCTCTCGCACCGCCGTAAGATAGCCAGCGTTGGTATTTTCCACAAGTTCTTCTACAGTTCACTCAATTGTATGCCGTACATCACCCCGCCCACAAGAATATCACAACGCACTGGTCATCCGCTCCAAGTTTTAAAACCACGCTCCCACACAACGACCTTCTCTGCTTCATTTTTTGTCCAACTGCGACAGATTGGAATGCCCTTTCCCACCACGTTGTATCTACAAATAGTCTCCGTACGTTCATGGCTGATCTTTCTTCTGTTTTGCCAAATTAATTACCCTTTTTGTACAAAATCATCATTTAACGTGTGGTTTTCATTGTATACAATGTAACCACTTTTCTTTTTCTCAAATGTTCCAGTAGTTATAACGTTGCATTGTTCATTTCCAATGTTTATTCTGTTTTGCCAAAATAATTGTTCTTTCTTATAGAAATTTATCGTGTGTGTTTGTTTGCACAGTGTACCTACCATTTTTGAAATGTCGTTCCGATTGGTCAATACGTTGAATTTTTCGCTGCATGACGTACCCCACCCCTTATGTAACACCCCTGAAAAGGGGCCTTTAAGGAAATAAACTGAACTGAACTGACTCAATCACTTGGCAGTTGTTCTAGCCTTGTGAGCAGCAAGAGCAAGGTGTTTCATAAAAAAACAGTTGAATTTGCAGTGTGTCGGCTATCTCGAGGTGAAATGTACCATTAAATGTGATGTAGTACAAACTCTGATGCCCATGCATTCAGTCAGATGTTCCAGATTCAGAAGAGACTAAAACACCAGAGGAAAACTTGTAAAACTACAAAATGGCAACTTTATTTGGTAAATGAAAGGTTGTTTCAGTAGAGAAGCACCTGCATCGACAGAAGCTGTAGGCTGCTGTAAACATTATACTTAAGAAAGTGAGTGCACTGACGTTACACAAATAATAAACATGATTTCACTACACAGATGAAGGCAGTCCTACCTCATGTCAAAACATTGTTCTCACCTTCTGCTCTCCTATTCACCAGATAAGCGCTGCGTATTAAGACATACTCTCAATCTTTAGTGCAATGCCTTTGGCACTGGCTAACCACAAGTTAAGCCCTATACAATCGGGTGCAATATCAGCATTAGACTGTTCTCTTCAGCTCCTACTTTGCGACTGATGAGGCGGCTGTGTTTCCACGAGGCCGGATCCAGCTCCACAGGGTCACCACTGGACTGCAGGAGCATGGACACCTGGATAAATAAAGTTCTCTATTTTTCATACACTGCAAGTAAGTGCCCAGTCTTTATCGATCTTTTAACTCACGGACACAGGCGTAAGTTATCCCTTTCATTCAATAAAGAAGTGTAAACATCGACGAAAAGCTCTTGAACGTGTATGTGTTTTCCATCTGCAGTCACTGACAAGAAGCTAGGCTCGAGCGCTGCATAATGCCTGGTTCTCTATCAGCTTCGTCGCAATGCACGGGTGCTACGCGGTCAAGCATACGCAATGTACTGCGGTGAAGCATGCCGTAACAGCATGTGACGGGATATGATGTGATATTCGCGGCGCTCGCCGTCACCTCTCCTGTCAGTAGAAACACAGAGACGCCTAATAAATGGGCTGGCAGGCCTTCAGAGATATTTCGGACGTGGTTGTAGTGATTTGAGGACTTGTTTCGCCCACCTAGCACGCCGGGCTGGATACAATGATCGTAACGGCCCGGGAATTGGGTACAATACGCGTTCCTGAATTATATACAAGATCCTCAGAATAGCTACGAATCTGTACCACGTGGTTGATGAGTGTTTCTCTACAGCTTTTACAATGGTCTATGTACGGCTATGAAATATTGCATGACGACGTTCACTTTTCTTACTTTAACATACAGGATACGGTATGTGTTTCAATTCATCGAAGTGTTTTCGTAAACATCGGCGCGGCGTAATGCTTTGTCAGTGTTGCTGTAGAGCTGTACGTCACAATGGTCTATGACAATTAAAGTGCATAGCGACGTTGAGTTTTTTTACTTTCACATACAAACAGTTGAATTCATAACAGTTTCAGTTCCCGTGAATCTCCTGAAGTGTGCGGCATGTTACCTTGCTCAACGACACTAATGAACCGGCACCATGTAATGCTTTGCTACTAAAGTCATCCGACAAGACACCTCACTTCCAAACCTATCCCCCTGTGACTTTAAAAATTTAATATGCTACCGTCACAACAAAATAGCAACAAACTCACCTCAGACATGGCTTCTTCGCCTTGCCGGCATGCATTCTGTCGATTCTGTGCTGCCAGCTCGGCTAGGGACAAACGGCGCTAACAACTTTCGTACCCGTAGTACCTAGGCGAAGAGAAATTTGAGGGACCGAGAGTCCCCACATCTCTCTCTCGCACCCACTGCTCCTCGCGCATGCGCAGAAATAGCGGAGAAATCCAATTTTGATGTGAAAGTCTCTCGCTGAGGCGCCGCGTGTGGAAAAATTGTGCGAAGGCGCTGCGAGCGAACTGGATTGGGGAGGAGAAGCGCTCCGCGGCATATTCAACGTACTTTCGCTGCGGGCGCCGAGGCCGATTGCGCATAGTACGCCCCTTAAAATAGTGCTTTATTTCTACACAAAATTTGTTTACACCTTTCTGCCAAACATACATATTTGAGGCATGGATTATACAATGCGACGTCATCGCCTTTTGCATGTCCCGAGTGCGCATGCGCTGTACCCTAGCGGCGAGCGCCGAAAACGTTTTGTACGGCGTCGGTGGTTCGTGAAGCTAGAGCCACGGCCGGACTCGACTCTCCTCTCCTCCGCGCTCCCTTACGGCCTTTGCAACGCGACGGGAGTCAATGCTTGGTATATAAGGTTTGCGACCCCCTGTGTGTGGAAGTTTTTCTTTTTCGCTGTTGTATTTTGGTTTACACGTCACGCCTCCTTTACCGTAGCCAGCCACTCGCTCACGGCGGTTAGTTTCCCTTGCGTTGCGCGTGCTCTTCGCGTTCGTTGCAATTATTTGACAATATCTACGCGCAATCTTGCTTTTTTTTGCCCACAAAACTGTGTGCTGACAGGATTAAGCTGGTGTAAAAATAACTGCGATGTGAAAATAAGGTTTAGTTAGTGCTGTAGAGAAACATGTAACGTAACTTGTCTGTGTCAATCTTGCGTAGTACACACAAGAAACCAAACGATGCACAAAATACATTTACTTAGTAACGTCTAGTACAGTCAATCATGAAAGAGATATGTACATGAAAAATTATATGTACTGTGTGGCGCCTGAAGGTTATGTGGAAAGACGAGATAAAAAAAAAATTCGCAAGGTAGGCTCGACACACAATTCGGGATAGTGAGAGTTTTCATTACATGGGGGGGGGGGGGGTGTTCAAGTGAGTACATCAAACTTATTACACACAATATAAATCGAAAACAAGAATGAAACAAGAAAACGCAACCGCGGGTAATATTAATCAAGATATCCAGCCAGAATACATCAGCTACCATCGAATACGTCGCATCAGCCGAACACATAGATGGCGAGTACAGAACATTTTATAAATAACCATTAGAACACTGAAAACTACATTGAAAAATAAACAACACTGCATACATATCGCGTACAAAAACCGTAAATGAAACTAAGACAGTCAAATACAGATTAGCAATGTTTTTCACTTCGAAAATATAGTCCATGATGATGTAGGGCTGTTGACTTTAACAGACGGCGCCCATCCTGTCGATTTCCCTCGTACTGGTCCTCTTCAAAGTGTTTCTAAGTACAAGTAAAACAACAAAAGTGATTATTGATATGAAAAGTTGCCTTGTAAATACAGTTAGAGAACCCATTACAGTGCTTAAAAATAAATTTTCGCAGAAGTAATGCTGTATTACCTCGCTTCACACGTTTCGAAGAAATGCACAGGCTACAACAGACACCATGCCAGAAAGCGCCGAATCATTGTGGTCCCATGATGCCCCTTAACTTTACTACACCTGGGCATACCGTGCACAGGCATTTAAAGACCGTCACAGTACCCACTACGATCGGGAATGAGCACGAATGACCATCAGCTTACGAGCACCACGCTACAAATATATTCGGCTAAAAAATCAGCTAAATAACGTAACGACCTGAGATCTGCAAGATATCTGATGAGAAATCAGAGAAAATCACAATGCTGCGCTTGCCACGTACACAACAGCCGCTCTCCCCAGAAGAAGCACTGCGTTCTTAAGTCCCAAATAACCAGTAGCGAAAAAAAACAGGAAAAAAAAAGAAACAAGAAACACGATGTGTGCTTCCCGTGAAAAAGTAAAATAGGTGGTTTACATGACGATTTGTAGCTAATGTAAGGCTATTTCGCGGCGAAGCATTTTCGTCAGTTTTTAAAATAAGGGTATTACTCGCATAGACTGCGCTGATCAAAACGGCAAAAGCCTATGCGACGCGCGCTCGCAAACCATAGGCTACTCAGACAGCATCGGTGCAGTGCTTAGTTCGTGAGCGAACGTAGGTACGTGAGCGAGGATCAGATAATACTTTCTTATTTAATTGAAAAACACGATGCGATAGTCTAAACTTTCTTGACACTTACCTCGCAAATGTAGGAGCTATCCGTTGCCTTCCAGTGATACCGCTTTACTTGGGCTTCCCATCTCTTCCTTCGCTCTGGGTCCCGGGGGAAGCGTAAACAACGAAGCCCTTTACGCGTCGATCCGGTGCACTTAGGAACACAACAGCCCGTCATGTCGACTCGATGCACTTGACAAGCTTGTCATTCATGCGGCTGAACACTGTCCAGCAAGTAGAAGCGTCAGCGAAGCATCCGCGCGCACTGTGTCTCGAACTAAGCACCGGCACCAAGCACTCGCAACCGCTCGCTGTGACTCAAGATGGCGTCGAAGCGAGAAAGCGGCGGCGCGGGTGCGGTCAAAGGATGGCACCACCCTGAACGGCGGCGCTGGCATCGAGGCACCCTAACCGTGTTCGAGGGAGCGAAGGGTCGCGCAGGCTTGGTTTTGCTGCTGCCATTTTCTTCAGTAGCTGCTGTCAAGTTGGTTCTTTGTTTGATGCCGCTGTCCCGACTGGTGAGATTCTTGTGCACACAACATCTATCAGACTTGCCCGCTGATGCCGACGACATGAGTGTGGACTTGCTCCCTGCAACCTTGGTCTGCTTTTGTGGGCGCAATTACCTCACCACTTCTGTGCTTCACGGCGGCATCTGAAGCAGCATACCTATATCGCCGAACCCTCGTGTGCTACCTACTGTGTGCCAGCTTTTGCAGCTGTGAGCTTTCTCCGTGGGATCGTTGCAAGCGTGAAAGCGTCATTTCTTCCTTCTGCCTCAAACGCGATCACTGGAGCCATGGTGTACTGTTGTGTGCCATTTTGCAAATTTCAACAGGGGAAGACGCCGGGTGTTTCCTTTCACCAATTTCCTAGCGATGCGGAACTGTGTTCTAAGTGGCGAAAAAACATTTCTCGTGAAAATCTCGTCATCAACGACAAGTCCGCATCAACTGTAGTGTGTAGCAAACACTTAAATGAGAGTGATTATGTCCCGGATGCCGAATACGGAAGTTGCTTGTGGGAGTTGTACCGACCGTCTTCGAACTCTATCCTTCCTACATGGTGCCAGCTGCAAAGAGACCGCGTAAGGACCCTGCATATCGTGACCCCCCAGCTCCTAGAAATTCATCAAAGCGAAAAGCAGAGTCGCTGTTGCCTGTTCATGAAGATTTTGGTGCCAGGGAGGAGGTAACCGAGGAGAGACAAAGGGCTTCAACACAAACCAACAGTAACAACGCTCACTGATCTAGTTACTATCTTGTCATTATGAAAAGGGTTCGGGCTCAAGTTGCCTACCAGCGCTCGAAGTGTGCGGGGCTCCTGAGAAAGCTTGCCGTAGACAAAGAAAAGATGAACGAATACAATGACGACAAATACTATATTGCCGTCAAAAAGATTGTTGCCGATTCCCAGAAAGGTGAGAAAAAGGCTGTTTTTCTCCGTCACCAGATTGAAGTTCATGGCAGTAAACGACCGTGTTATTCAGAAGAAGTTGTCAGAGAGTGTGTGATTTGGCGCTTCCTTTCGCCAAAAGGTTATGATCACGCCCGAAAATCTGACCTCTTGACACTGCCGGCGAAGTGTACGCTTCAGAGGTACGTGGGCCCAAGCCCAATGTCTTCAGGTATGAGTCCTGCCATGAAGGAGAGGCTGATCTTTGAGGCCTCGATGCTCAGCAGCAAACAGCACAAGGCGTCGTTGATCGTAGACGAGGCTGCCATTAAGCCAAAATGTGTGTATGACAGAAAGGCCGACACAGTTTTTGGTCTCAAAGACAAACCCAGCAACAGTGCGGCAAGCAGCTCGGCAGAGACTCTTGCAAATAGAGTACTGTGCTTTGTTCTGCATGGTGTGGCGAATTCATACAGGATACCATGTGCCTACTACTTTACGAAACAGCTGAGTGGGAGAGGCCTGTTTGCCTGGACCAAGGAGGTAATCTCTGCTGTGGATTCGTAATTGTCAGAATCGTTACAGATAATTACTCAGCAAATGTCACTATGTTTAAACACATGAGAAGTGGATGTTTGTCTTCAGTAGTCCCCCATATCCTCACGATTCAGATAGAGTCATTTTCTTGAGTTTTGACCCTTGTCATATCCTCCAAAAACATACGCAGCCAGTTCCTGGAACGTGAACTTACAGACTGCACAGAGGTCATTACTGGGAAGTTCATACAGAAACTTTATGAATTTCAAAAAGACAAAACCGTCAAACTGGCAAGAAACTTGACCAGGAAGCACGTTTACCCGTCGAACTTAGAAAAAAGGAACGTGCTCCACGCAGTTCAGATATTCTCCCCGCAAGTGATTGCAGCGTTGTGTCATCTCCAGGAGAACCGGTGCGGCGACCCAGCTCTTTACAGTTTCAGAGGAGTGAGCCCAACAATATTGTTCATGAAGATGATGAAGCAATGGTTCGACGTCCATGACATGGTGTACAGTGAGAGTGACAACAAGAAGCCGATCCCTGACGAAAACGACCACAGAATGCTATGGCTGGAAAACGATTTTACCTGCTATGTGAGGAATATTCAAGAGGAGTCAATTGCATCAGGAAAGGGTGAATTCACAGATGAAACGTACCGCGCCTTGCTGTTCACCACGAAGGCAACAGTAGAGACAACAAGGTTCCTCTTAAGGAGGGGAATCAAATATGTCCTAGGAACTTTAACAGTGACCCAGTTGAAGCACTCTTCGGACGGCTCAGGGCCATGTGTGGGGATAACGATATGCTTGATGCAAGGGCTGTCACAATTGCCCTTGATAACATTGTCAAAGGCAAGGCCATCCCTCTAAAGCAAATGCAGGCGACAGATGCTCATGCTGAAGAGCTTGCTACAGCTGTACCACAGGAGGTAATTGCACTGCTGGAGAACCTGAAAGGACACTTTTTGGATCCATCCCCCTCAGTGACATACTCCGGACTGGTGTATGTTGGGGGGTACCTCGTAAAACTCATTAGTGAGTTTGGTTGTGATGCATGTGTGATGATGGTGACGACGACTAACAAAGGGGATCCTTTGTTCACTCTATTGCACGAACAGAACAAAAGTGGACTCCATTACCCGAATCGCATGTTCTTGGCACTTTTGGACAGCATTGTGGCTTTCTTTGAAGCTGCTGCGAAGCACCTTCCGCGAACAGAAGTGCATGAAGTGCTGCAACTTCTCGTTGCACCCTACCTTGAACAATCGCCCATCTTGAACTGCCCAGAAGATGTTGGCAATGGTCACACAAGGCGCACAGCTAATGTGATGATGATGATTATTGTGGTTTTTTGGCGCAAGGGCCAGATGTGGCCAAAGAGTGCCAAGACGATGGTAGTGGTTTGATAGTGGTATATGAAGAATGAACTATATGAACACTAGATGTGACATGGCTGTAAAGGGGCCTAAAAACAGTCGCTGTAAAGTGCGTAAAATATATACATAATAAGATTATGGCAATGACTGATTATGTGTACTATGGACATGAACAATGCATTGCGGAGGAATGATGCGACTTAAAATATAAAGATGCTAGACTTGGCCAGAAGCACAAGTGCCTAAACAGAGCCCTTGAAACACAAGGGCCTGGAGGTATGTGCTATAAAGAGAAAAGAACTATCACAGCAACATCCTCTGGAGAGAGGATGTGCTATGAACTTATTGGGCTAATAACATGTAGCACAACATCTTTCAAGAATGCGAGGACTGCATTGGTGCTAAAAAGCGGTTCTTTACCGAGAAACATAGCGGGATGGAGAGGGACACAATAGCGATATGCTAGCGGAAAATGTTTCTTTCTTTCTCTTTCGGCTTCCCGACACTCCAAGAGGACGTGGAGGACGGTGAGCCTCTCGCCACATCTACCACAGGTAGGAGGATCATTGCCATTCAATAGAAAATTGTGAGTACCATATGTGTGTCCTATTCTGAGACGACAGAATAGGACATCAGTTCGTCGTGTTTTAGTTGTACAGGGCCAGAACCCTACCTGTGGCTTAATCAAGTGGAGCTTATTATTTGCTTCGGCGTCCCACAAGCGTTGCCAGTGGCTTCGCAGTTTGTTTCGCAGGAAAGGCTTCAGGTCTGTGGAGGGAATAGCAGCGGCAGGATTAATAGCTTGCGATGTAGTTGATGTGGCCAACTGGTCTGCTAGCACATTGCCGTCGATGCCTCTATGACCAGGCACCCAGCATATTATTACATGTCTATGAGATTGGTATATGTCACACAAGAGTGAGTAAAGCTCAAGAAAAACAGGATTATTATGCTTTTGTAAAGATGTTAGCGCTTTTACAAGACTCAACGAGTCTGTGAATATTATTGCCTTTTGTAGTTTCAATTTGTCTATATGTTTCACTGCAGAAAGTACTGCGTAGGCTTCTGCTGTGAAGATACTTGTTAGGGGGTTCAATACGTCAGATTTAGAAAAAGAGGGGCCAACAGCCGCATAAGATACGCCAGCATGGGACTTGGATGCGTCGGTGTAGAATTCCGAGCACGAGTACTTCGATTGAAGTTCGCGGAAATGCATTGCAATTTCGAGCTCGGGTGCGTGCTTTGTGACCTCTACAAAGGATAGATCACACTCTATCACGTGCCACTCCCAGGGCGGTGACATCTTAGCTGGAGGCATTAGGCTATGTTCTAGAAGTGGGACATCCATCTCTTCGCTGAGTTCTCTTACACGCAGTGAGAAAGGTCGTCTCACAGAGGGTCGATTATAGAAAAGCGTTGCACACTTCAAATCATTAATGGTTACAGAACAAGGATGTTCCCAATCGGAGTGCACTTTGAGAAAATAAGTGAAGCTGATGTATGTTCTCTGGAGATGGAGTGACCACTCATTGGATTCTACGTATAAGCTTTCGACGGGGCTTGTTCTGAATGCGCCAGTGGCCAGGCAGATGCCTAGGTGGTGGACAGGATCTAGCATTTTTAGCGCGCTCGGGGCAGCAGAGTGATATACTACGGCACCATAGTCCAATCGTGACCGAATGAGGCTCTTGTAAAGATTCATTAGACACTTCCTGTCACTGCCCCAGGATGTGCGAGATAAAAGTTTCAGTAAGTTCATTGTTTTCAGGCATTTCGCCTTGAGATGTTTTATGTGGTGGGTGAAAGTAAGCTTAGAGTCAAGTATGATGCCTAAAAACTTGTGTTCTTTGTTCATAGGTATTTGTTGTCCATACATTTCGATAGTAGGATCTGCAACGAGACCGCTCTTCCTAGTGAAAAGAACACAAGAACTTTTGTGGGGGTTTACTTTGAACCCGTTTTCGTCTGCCCACTTAGACACTTTGTTTAACCCCTGCTGTACTTGTCTCTCGCAAACTGCGAGGTTACAGGACTTGAACCCTATTTGTATATCGTCCACATAGATGGAATAAAAAATAGCGGGTGGTAACGAAGCACGGATTGTGTTCATTTTAACGATAAAGAGTGTGCAGCTGAGCACACCTCCCTGGGGTACACCAGTTTCCTGCACAAAAGGTCGTGATAACACATTGCCAATTCGCACACGGAATGTGCGATTCAGCAGATAACTCTCAATCACATTTAACATATTGTCACGACTAAAGAAGACAATGAAGGGATGGACACGAGCGCAAGCATCTCTCTCGCCGAAGAAGTTAAAGTTGGCGCGGACAATTATTGCTGGGCCTTCAATATAGAGCCTGTGTTTGCTGTCGCACCACCGTCGTTCTGTGTGCCGTTTTTCGCATCTTGCGACACTGGTGGAAGTGCTGGGTACTCTCTGATGCCCGGAACTCCTGTGCGGAGTGCAACGCCCAGTTCTAACCCGCAACCAGTTCCTCCAGTGGACACTCCTGTCCACCGCTACAGTCGCCGACTGCGGGGCCTCAGCCCGGAGGTAATCTTCTTGGACAACTCCCCACCAACCGGACCTCTACCTAACGATATGGCAACAGCAGGACCTTCTCAGGTGACTCTGCAGCATCCTCAGACTCCCGAGACATTCCATGGTGATGTTTACGAGGACGTCGAAGATTGGCTCGCGCAATACGAGCGAGTCGCCAAGGCGAATCGGTGGACTGCAGAAGAAAAACTCTCACGCGTCTACTTCGCTCTGGCGGACAGCGCTCGTACGTGGTACGAGAACCGGGAAGCCACACTGACTTCCTGGAATGAGTTTCGACAGCAGCTTTCCACCACCTTCGCAAACAACGATCGTCGCGATTCTGCCCACCAACTAATCGAGTCGCGCATCCAGAAACCGAATGAGAGCGTCGCCATGTTTGCGGAGGACATGACACGCCTGTTCCGCCGCGCTGACCCAGAGATGCCGGAAGCAAAGAAAATCCGCCATCTGATGCGAGGCGTCAAGGAACAACTTTTCGCCGGTCTTCTTCGCAACCCACCGACAACCGTTGCGGAATTCATCTCGGAAGCTACGTCCATCGAACGAGCACTGCAACAACGTTGCCGACCCTTCGATCGCCCAGGCAACGCCTCGAGCAACGTTTCTGCTCTGGCTGCCGGCAATGAGCTTCGTGAGCTCATCCGGGAGGTTGTTCGTGAAGAGATTCGCAACCTCCTTGTGACCCCGCAGGAGTCAGTCGGGGCTTCTGTAGCAGAGGTTGTGCGACAAGAAATCAGGCAGGCATTCTCGTTGCCCGAATCCCTACCAGACCAACGGTCTCTGAACTACGCATCGGCTGTTCATCGTCCTCCTCCAGCAGCAGCCTACAACTCACAACCAATGGCTCGTGCTTTCAACGAGCCGGCATCCCCGCCGTACAACGCGCAGCCACTGACCACGCAACCTAGTGTACCTGTGGAAACATCGGCCTACTTCCCTCCGCAGACAACTACAGCTTGGCCGCAGAGGACGCCCACAAGTCGACCATTTGTTCGCAGGACGGAAATGTGGCGCACCGTCGACCGCCGTCCTTTGTGCTTTCATTGTGGAGAAGCCGGCCACGTTTACCGCTTTTGCCCGTATCGTGACCCCGGATACCAGAGCTTTCCACCCACCTTTCCTCGAGTTCGCTTCGAAAACAGGCGCTACGGTGACGATGTTGCTCCACAAGGACATCCGTTCACTCGTCGAACCCGCTCTCCGTCACCTGCACCGAGCTCTTCGCCGCAAGGTCGCAGTTACGCCGATGTAGTCAGGGGCGGCAGGTCCCCAAGCCCTCGTCGGGGAAACTAACAGAAGCGACCTTTGGGGGGGAGGTTGCCGACCGTCAAAATGCTTCAACACCCCCAACACTATCTGTGCAATCGGACAATATGCCTCTGCCGACCCCAAGGGAAGTCGTAAGTGCCGACCTCGCTGTTTTCATAGACGGACACCCAGTAACCGCGTTAGTAGATACTGGGGCCGATTTCTCAATAATTAGCCAGAAACTCTCCGATAACCTTAATAAAGTCAAGACGTCATGGACTGGTCCCCACATAAGAACGGCGGGAGGTCAATTGATGATCCCTACAGGCAAATGCACAGCCAGAATTGATATTGGTAACTCGACGTTTGTTGCAACTTTCGTTATATTGCTGGAGTGCTGCAGAGACGTGATACTGGGAATGGATTTTCTGCACGAATACGGCGCTATTATAAACATTCCGGACAGGTCGGTCACGTTTTGGATGAATGCAGATTTGGCCGTACCCTGTGTCGATCAGCGACGTGAGCATTTACGTATCTTCGAAGACGATGTGACCATCCCTCCGCACTCAAGCGCTCTTGTGCCTGTAACATGCGACTCGCCAAGGTGCTCCAGCATGATCGCCGAACAAATTCCTGGTCTGCTGTTTAGTCATGGCGTATCAGTTGCAAGAGGTGTAGTTGACATCACTCGCGGACAGACGGACGTCCTACTAACAAACTTTAGTCCTGAACGCCGGCATCTTACAAGAGGTATGGCAGTCGCGTACGTGGAAGAGCTGAATGAGGTTACCGACTGCATGACTGTTGAACAAGACGATTCCCCCGGTCTGCCGAACGTGCCTCTATCCGTTGATGTCGGCCCAAGTTTGCTACCTAAACAGAAAGAAAGACTCCTCGAGCTTATTGATGAGTTTCGGAACTGTTTCTCTTCGACGTCCAAAGTTGGCCAGACGCCACTGACCAAACATCGAATTATTACAGACGAAACGGCCAGACCGATACGGCAAAACCCATACCGGGTGGCAGCGCGAGAACGCGAAGCGATAGAAAACCAGGTACAGAAAATGCTCCAAGATGACATTATCCAGCCGTCGAAAAGTCCTTGGGCATCCCCGGTAGTGTTAGTCAAGAAGAAGGATGGCAGCTTGCGCTTCTGCGTCGACTACCGCAAACTCAACCAGGTCACTAAGAAGGACGTTTACCCGCTACCCCGCATAGACGATTCTCTTGATAGACTACGGCATGCACGCTATTTCTCGTCGATGGATCTAAGGAGCGGCTATTGGTAAATAGAAGTAGATGAAAGAGACCGCGAGAAAACAGCATTCGTGACACCTGATGGCCTCTATGAATTTAGGGTACTTCCCTTCGGCTTGTGCTCCGCGCCGGCAACATTTCAGCGGCTAATGGACACCGTTTTATCAGGACTCAAGTGGCAAACGTGCTTAGTATATCTAGACGATGTGATTGTATTCTCTGCGACATTTGACGAGCACTTGAGGCGACTACGTGCTGTTTTTCAAGCCATACGGTCCGCCGGTCTCACGCTTAAGCCGGAAAAATGCCATTTTGGCTTCGAAGAGCTTCTTTTTCTAGGCCATGTTGTCAGTAATGATGGGGTACGGCCTGATCCGGAAAAGATAGCTGCCGTTGAACATTTTCCTGTGCCATCCGACAAAAAGGCAGTGAGACGCTTTTTAGGCTTATGCGCATATTACCGGCGTTTTATTCAGAACTTTTCACGCATTGCGTCGCCGTTGACACGCCTCACCAGAGAAGACGTAGCATTCGTATGGGATGAAGATCAGCAGAAAGCATTCGACGAGCTACGGCAACGCCTTCAAAATCCACCGGTCCTGGGACACTTCGATGAAGACGCCCCGACAGCAGTTCACACCGATGCCAGCAATATCGGCTTAGGAGCTGTACTTGTGCAGTGGCAAGACGGCGCTGAAAAAGTAATAGCTTATGCAAGTAGAAGCCTTTCCCGCACAGAGGAAAATTATTCCACCACAGAAAAAGAGTGTCTTGCGGTGGTTTGGGCGGTGATCAAATTTCGCCCATATTTGTACGGCCGCTCGTTTGCTGTCGTCAGTGACCACCACTCACTTTGCTGGCTGACGAACTTAAAAGACCCATCAGGACGATTGGCACGCTGGAGCCTTAAACTTCAAGAGTTCGACATGACTATTGTGTACAAGTCAGGAAAGCGGCATACGGACGCCGACTGCCTTTCTCGTGCCCCATTCGAACCTGCAAGTACAGAAGATGACGACGCTACAGCGTTTGTTGCCGTTGTCAACACGACTACGCTTGCACAGCAGCAACGCGAAGACCCAGAATTGGAGCCCATTATTAGCTTCCTGGAGGGTCGCACTTCCACTCTGCCAAAACGCTTTGGAAGAGGAGTTCCATCGTTTTGCTTACGCAACGACGTCCTCTATAAAGTGAACTTTTCTCCGAACGGCAGCCCCTACTTGCTCGTCGTCCCACCATCTCTCAGGAATGAAATATTGCAGGCATGCCATGATGAAGCAACATCCGGCCATTTGGGCTTCACACGAACGCTTTACAGAGTGAGACAAAAGTATTACTGGCCAAGATTGACGGCGACCGTTCAACAGTACGTCCGTACATGCCTTGATTGCCAACGGCGGAAAGTGCCAGCCGTCAAACCAGCAGGCTTCCTCCATCCCATCGAAGTACCCAGAACTCCATTTGCACAAGTCGGAATGGATCTGCTAGGCCCATTTCCAACTTCTGCTACGGGACACCGATGGATTATCGTAGCCACGGACTATCTAACGCGCTACGCCGAAACCAAAGCCCTGCCGCGGGGAACGGCCAGTGAAGCAGCTCGATTTTTTATAGAGAATGTTGTACTGAGACATGGCGCCCCCACAGTATTAATAACTGACAGAGGAACTGCATTCACAGCCGAGCTATTGGGCACAGTTTTAAGACTTAGTGGCACATCTCATCGGCAGGCAACGGCGTACCATCCGCAAACGAACGGACTCACGGAGCGCCTCAATAAGACACTTGCGGATATGCTTTGCATGTATGTTGATGTGGAGCATAAAAACTGGGACGAGATATTGCCATATGTCACCTTTGCATACAATACGGCTCAGCAGGAAACAACGAGGATGACACCGTTCCGCCTTCTCCACGGTCGCGATGTCACAACCATGCTCGACGCAATGTTGCCGCATGAACATGGATGCGATGGCGTCGAAACTGATGCTGACTACATCACTCAGCGTGCTGAAGAAGCCCGACAACTTGCACGCATACGTATTCGTCGGCAGCAGGAGTACGATGCAGGGCGCTATAACCTTCGCCACCGAAGAGTCTCCTACGAGCCTGGAGAGAGAGTTTGGGTCTGGACTCCCGTTCGCCATCGTGGCCTTTCAGAGAAACTACTGCGGCGGTACTTCGGTCCGTATAAAGTCATACGACGTCTCTCTGATGTCAACTATGAAGTCGTTTCCGATAGTCCACATTCCTCAAGGCGTCGACGGCATACACCGGAGATTGTGCACGTCGTCCGGATGAAGCCTTATTTGTCCGAATGAAATCACTGCAGCGTACGCGTGGAAAGATCCTGGCGTCGTCACGATAAAGCATCGGGACGATGCTTTCTTAGAAGGGAGGCAATGTCACGACTAAAGAAGACAATGAAGGGATGGACACGAGCGCAAGCATCTCTCTCGCCGAAGAAGTTAAAGTTGGCGCGGACAATTATTGCTGGGCCTTCAATATAGAGCCTGTGTTTGCTGTCGCACCACCGTCGTTCTGTGTGCCGTTTTTCGCATCTTGCGACAATATTACCACGTATACCAAAGTGGGAGAGGTCTCTCAGTATTCCAAACCGCCATGTGGTGTCGTAGGCCTTTTCCATGTCTAGAAATACAGACAGAAAGAACTGTTTGTGAATAAAAGCTTCGCGTATCTGCGCCTCAATACGTATCAAATGGTCAGTGGTGGATCGACCCTCGCGAAAACCGCACTGGTATGGGTCAAGCAGTTTGTTTGATTCTAGGAAATGTAGTAGGCGGCGGTTTATCATTTTTTCGAAGACTTTGCAAAGACAGCTAGTTAGTGCTATAGGCCGGTAACTCGAAACAGACGATGGATCCTTGCCCTGTTTCAGGATAGGAATTATAATGGTCTCTTTCCAGGCAGACGGTATCTCGCCGGAAGACCATACAGCGTTATAGAGGGAAAGGAGGGTTTTCTGTGTTTCATGGGGAAGGTGCTTCAGCATTTCATATATGACACGGTCAGCACCTGGTGCAGAATTGTTGCAGCAGTTTAGTGATGCCTGTAGCTCAGCTAATCTTAACGGTTCGTTATATGCCTCGTGTTTTTTGCATTTTCGTTCCAGCTTCTGTCCTTCTATTCTGGCTTTGTATCGTTTAAATGTTTCCGAGTAGTGCGATGAGCTGGACACATGTTCAAAATGTGCGCCCAGGAAGTTCGCTTGGTCCTCCAAGCTGTCGCCCTGTGTGCCCACCAAAGGGAGTGAATATGTTTGTCGTCCTCTTACTTTATTTACCCTGTTCCAGACTTTGGATTCATCTGTATACGAGTTTATACTTGATAAAAACTTCTGCCAGCTCTCTCTTCTGGCCTGTCGGCGCGTTCTCCTGCCTTGGGACTTTACCTTCTTAAAATTGACAAGATTCTCCGCAGTAGGATACTCACGTAGCAGCCCCCATGCTTTGTTCTGTTTCCTACGAGCGCTCCTACATTCGTCGTTCCACCATGGGACACGGCGTTTGCATGCCACACTACTCGTTTGGGATATGCATTTAGAAGCGGCATCAATTATGAAGGTAGTGAAATACTCCACAGCAGCATCAATTCCTAACGAAGACATGTCAGCCCAGGAGATACTACTAGTAAGAGTTCGAAATTTCTCCCAATCCGCTGTATCAACCTTCCATCGAGGGGCTTGTGGTGAGGACTCATTTTCTTTGGTTGTTCTCAGTAGTATTGGGAAGTGATCGCTCCCGTAAGGATTTTTGGTAACTTCCCATTTAAGTTCAGAAAATAGAGACGCGGAAGCTATGCTGAGATCAATAGAAGAAAATGTTCTGTTTGCAATACAGTAAAATGTAGGTTCCTTTTTATTCAGGAGGCACGCGCCAGACGAGAAAAGAAATTGTTCAACAAGACGACCTCGCGCATCGATACGAGAGTCGCCCCACAGACTGCTGTGCGCATTGAAATCGCCAAGAACAAGATAAGGTTCTGGCAATTCGTCTATAAAGGACTGAAATTCGTGTTTGTGTAAGTGGTAATGTGGGGGTATGTAAAGCGAGCAAATGGTGATGAGTTTGTTTAGAAGAACAAGTCGAACTGCCACTGCTTCAAGGGGCGTTTGTAGCTGCAAACGTTGGCATGCTATGCTTTTGTGTATTATGATGGCAACACCGCCTGATGACGCGAGAGCATCATCCCGATCTTTACGAAACGTAACATACTGTCGGAGAAAGTTTGTATGTTTTGATTTTAAGTGTGTTTCTTGTACACACAGCACTTTTGGATTGTGTTGGTAAAGGAGTTCTTGGATATCGTCGAGGTTCCTAAGAAGGCCTCTGACGTTCCACTGCATAATTTGCGTGTCCATAGTGAAGGTAAGTTGGTGCTGTGTGTACGAAGAACGTGTTTTAGCCTACAGAGCCGTTTGAGGCCCTGTAATTTTGGTTCTGTCTTTTCTAGAGCGGTCCAAAGAATTTGGCCGCTCTTTAGGTGCTGACTGCACCACCTTGCTTGGAGTAGTGTCCATAGCCTCTTCCGAAGCGCTGGACACTCGCTCTAACGAGCGATGTGTACGTCGTGTAGCCTTCGCCTCGAGGGACGAAGGCTGTGGACCCACCAGCCCGGAGGCCGATGGGTCCTCCTTAGCCTCTGAGCTGCGATGGCTGCTGCCAGCGCTAGTAGAGGCCTCTGGTGTGGCCGATTTCGAGAAGGGCAGGGCAGCCTTAGCTGCTCCCACCATGGGGGCGGGTGGCAGTCGCTTCAGTACGCTGCGCGTACCTTGGGCGACCGCCGGGGTCCGTCGTGATGCTGCCCCCTGTTGCACCACTTCGGCAAAAGAAGTTTTCATGGAAAATGAAGGCAAAAGACGCTGTCGTGCTTCCCGGAAAGTGATATTCTCTTTGACTTTGATCGTAATTATCTCTTTTTCTTTCTTCCAGGCTGCGCAAGATCTGGAATATGCAGGGTGGCTGCCATCGCAGTTTGCGCAATGGGCCTCAGCAGTACATTCATCAGCAGAGTGATCTTTTGCAGCGCATTTCGCACAGGTTAGTTGTCCTCGGCAGCGTTGAGAGGCATGGCCAAACCTCTGACACTTGTAGCAACGTCGTGGATTCGGAATGTAAGGTCTTACACGCAGTTTAAGGTAGCCTGTTTCTATTGCATCTGGGAGTGTGCTAGAGTCAAAAGTAAGTACTATGTGTTTGGTTGGTAGTTCTTTGTTATCGCGCCTGATTTTTATGCGTTGTACATTTATAACGTTTTCTTCTTTCCACCCATTCAGGAGTTCTTCGTCAGTCAAATCCATGAGGTCGCTGTCTGAAACCACACCCTTGACGGTGTTCATTGTTCGGTGTGCGCTGACAGATATGGTTTTATCGCCAAATGCCACCAGGTTTGTGAGTTTCTCGTACTGCATTTTGTCTTTTACCTCAATCAGAAGGTCACCACTTGCCATCTTGGTGGCTTTGTAGCCACTTCCAATGACCTCCGTGAGACATTTTGACACTAAGAAGGGTGAAATGTTTGTCGCTTTTTTGTCGGCGTTTTCACAGTGAATCACGTGGAAACGTGGAAAAATTTCGGTGGCCTTTGTGAAGAAGTTGAATGATTCATCGGTGCGCCCTCTTTTTATGAGAGGGCGATCAGGGAGTTTGGGGTATGAGGAAGCCATACAAATTAGTGACTTCGGCAGCGGTGCCAGCCGCCCACCGCGGAGCCCAACAAGGGGACGCGACAGGGTTGTTATGAACAAGACCTGCCAACGCCAGCTGTACACAACCACTATAACCAAATATGATATAACCAAGGTTGGCTATCTCACACAAGGTTAACCCTAGCTGCCTGGAAAATCAGAATATAAGAAGTAAGAAGGAGACAGGAAAGATTGAAAGTGAGAGAAAAAGACGAAGATTGAAGAGGAGGATAGGAAAAGGCAACTACCGATTTCCCCCGGGTGGGTCAGTCCGGGGGTGCCGTCTATGTGAAGCCGAGGCCAAAGGGGTGTGTTGCCTCTGCCGGGGGGCCTTAAAGGTCCGAGCACCCAGCATCGGCTCAACCCCCAGGATCCCCCTTTCCCCAGACACGGCTAAGCCGCGCACGGTTAGACGCGGGAGGGTCCAACCCTCGTGTGCTCGGGTACGTGGTGGCGCAACTCACCAAACGCCTGCTTGCCACAGCTAATGTGATTGCTGACAAATTTGTCAGACTGCTTTTAGTAAATCACACAAAGATGGTAACGGAAAAAAATGAAAAACCAGTTCCTTATGTGCATAAGCCATCCAGAAAATATTTTATACTTTAATGTACATGATGTGAAGGTTGTTAGCACCAAAATGTACAACAGTGCACTGTATTGATCAGGAAATAAATAGTTTGTACCTGTCAAATTTTTATTTGTATTCTAGCCTCACATTATCTGTACCTTTCTTATAAATTGAAGTGCGTGTACTGAGATAATCATTTTCCCTAAGTAACGACATGTGTATTCAATAATTGTGGGTGTTGGCTTAACCTTCCCTTTTAATCTTGACAGCGTCGTCTGCTACAGGGTTGCGGCTTCAAGCAGAGGCTGTAAGCCGTTTCATCCACATCGTATGAGGCTATGGTGTTGACTACCGACACTGAAAATAAAGATTAGGCTTTAAAATTCGAGATAACTTGCGTCTGACAGCCGGAATTACACAGATCTTGCTCATATGCCGCCTGCCGGGGCGCGGAGGGCGGAGTCGAGTCCGGCCGTGCTAGAGCGTACAACTTTAGAAGACAGGAGGAGGCCCCGCCCAGTTGACCGAAGCGCAGCAGCCAATTCCTCCGCGACTCAAGAAATAGTCCCGCTCAAAAAATTGTGACTGCTTCTAAAACGCGTATTTGTCGGTATAAATAAGATTTGTGTATCTTGACGAGTGGTTTGGTAAAACTATCATGATGGAAATGCTACCGCACATGCCGGATCACGAAACAAAAATAACTCCGTGCCTTCTACAACGCTGTGCGTCGTCTGCTACGGAGCAAGATCGACGGCACCGGGCGTAGTAGTCGCTGGCTTAATAGCATAAGATTCATATATACATTTTGTGTGTTTGCACAACCTTATTTTCTTATTGTGTGAGGCTTATTTTTAATTCATATTTTTTTCTTTTTTTTTTTCGCGTTTGCGAACCTGCGATCTCGTGAGTTCGCGCACGATCGCGCGCGGCATTCCGTGTTTCAGCCATGGAGCCCAGCGAGGTGACATTGGAACGCGATCCTTTGTTGCCGAACGAGCCTTGTGTCGCCTCGATGACCACACCACCAAAGAGCCTCGGCAAGAACAAGAGCGGCCACATCCTGAACAGCGATTCACGCAACATGATCTTCCACTGCTACACGTTTTGGCGTAACAGGCAGCCTGAACGCAACGTGGAGGACACGAGCAAGTTTGTCGCCGAAATGCTCGGTGTCAGCGAAAGGACTGTGTTCAGGGTGAGGGAGGAAGTTAAAGCTTCGCATTTTTCGGGTGGCAAAATGACGACGCCCTCGCGAAAGCGCCCACGCAATGCGGAGAAGAGAAAACGCAGCGCGAAGTTTGACAGCTTCACGTTGTGCGCGCTGAGGTCATGTGTGCACGATTTCTTTCGCCGCAACGAGATACCGACGGTCGAGAAGAGAACTACCGAGTTCTCGGAGCGTATGGAACTCCCATCACTAAGGCAGTGTACTGTGCGTTGCCTGCTTGCCGAGATCGGCTTCAAGCACGCAAAGAGAAGCCACAACTCGCTGCTTATCGAGCGGGATGACATCACCGATTGGCGGAATCGCTACCTCCGTGACGTGGAGCGCTACCGGGCGGAAGGCCGAAAGATCTTCTACCTGGACGAGACATGGGTGACGGCGGGTGACACACTCGGTCGATCGTGTGGACAGACAACCGTGGTGCAGAAGCGTGGACGCCTGTTCGCTCGAGCAAATGGCCTGACGACGGGTCTAAAACAACCTTCTGGGAAAGGTCAGCGCCTGATCGTGACGCACATCGGCAGCGAGGATGGTTTCGTCGACGGCTGCTTGGATGTATTCAGAGGCCAAAAGTCAGGCGACTACCACGAAGAAATGGATGGCAATTGCTTTGAGGGCTGGTTCAATGACGTTCTGCAGAAGTTGCCAGCTGGTAGTGTCATTGTTTTAGACAATGCACCTTACCATAGCCGGCGAGAAGAGAAATTGCCGACGATGGCCTGGAAGAAGGAAAAGATACAGGAGTGGCTCACAAGCAAGAACATCACCTACGGTGAAAGGATAAAGAAGCAGCTGCTTGAGCTGGTGGCATCTGTAAAGTCACGTTTTCTGAGCTACATCGTAGACAACACAGCTATAAGGGCCGGTTGCATTGTACTCAGGCTCCCGCCGTACCACTGCGAATGTAATCCCATTGAGCTTGTGTGGGCCAAGGTCAAAAATGGGATCGCTGCGGACAACAGAGACTTCAAGCTGTCCACGGTTGACGTCATCTTGAGGGAGAAAATCAAGCAGGTAACGGCGGAAGACTGGAGGAAGAGCATTCAACATGTGATGGACTTGGAGGCAAAGTTCAGACTTGACACGTCTGGGAGTGAGCACATTCAACCCATCATCATCCAGCTGGGTGAAGATGACACTGAAGAAAGCGACTCCGACTGCGACCTGTCTGGCATTGACCCGCTCGACGAAGCATAAAGGCTTCTTATTAACAAAAGAACAGCCCTTGTTAGGGCTATCAAAATTTTGCCGATGGGTTCGCAACAGCCAACCATCCATTCCGTGACCTCTCAAATAAATAAGCAGTTCCATTTATGGCATAATCCTTATAATAGAAGCTCAATTCTGATAAGCAACGTCCTGCACCCATTGTGCTCGATTTAAGAAGTGGCATAGAAACAGATTTAAATGCTGGCATATCTGAATTGAAACACTATTGTTAACCCTGATTATCGTTGGCGGGCTCAAAATGCTCATTCGGGCAGCCACCGTCGAGTTTGAAGCGCCCCATAGTGAAATAGCAGTAGTCAGAGCACGCTTTATGGTTCTGGTAGCAGTCTGCACTGCAAATCACAGTCATGTCATAGCAAGTGGTGGTGAAATAGCAGCAGACAACACGAAACTGACAGCCACTGTCAGCAGCTTGAATGCCAAAGCACGTTCATGTGGTTGCATTGTTTATTTTGTTATCTGGCTCACACAAGTAATGCAAATAAGAGAACAAATATAAGACATCATTAGCTAAGTGAGGCCCAAAATGCTCATTCAGGCAGCCACCGTCGAGTTTGACGCGCCCCATAGTGAAATAGCAAGAGTCGGAGCACGCTTTATGCTCCGTTAGCAGTCTGCACTGAAAATTGAAGTGTTGTCATAGCCAATTTTCAATTTATTAATCTGACTCGAGCAAGTAATGCAAATGCAAGCACAATTATTGTGATTAATTTTGCTAGCATTTTTTGTCATATTTACGTACCGGAAAAATGCTCAGTAAAGTTGAACGTGTTTTAGTGAGTCACTTTGTTCATTACAAGCCGTAGGCAAAGTGACGGACAGATTCAGACAGTGATATTGGGGAAGTAATAAATGGTGAAAGTTGCAAAAGCTCTCACAGCACTGCTTTGCTGGACTCCATCCACTAGAAAACTGCATTTGTAATGATGAAAGCGTCAAGACAGGAAATGATACCCCACTGCACAATGTTATATATGTGTACCACCACATGTGACAGGCAGCAAAACCATCTGTTTATTAAGACTGAATGCAACAACATAGCAAGGTGCTGTTTCACAATATAGCACCTTTTCATGTGCAATTCTGGCAAGCTACCGTATGCACTGATGCATAAACACATTAACAGGGGTAAGAGACGAAGTAACTGTGCAAGCCACGTGATGCTTTTAACATTTTGTATCTGTCAATGTTTCTGTTGTCACAGCTGATAGAACTTTCTTTGGTGCAAGTTGGTTAATCACGTTGCGGCAACAGCACAAGAAGCAAGGTCAGAATAGTAGGAGAAAACAAAGCAAGGTGACACTGAGGAGGCAAGGTAGACAAGAGAGAATGGCTTTAATGACATCGAAGAGGCCAGCCCTGCTATTCGCTGGACTTGGTGCTTTGAATGTGACGAGTTAATGGAATTGTAAAGAAAGTCGTGGCTGCAGCATGCTTACAAGAACAAAAACAAAGATAAAAGGATAGAAATAGGAATAAATACATACACGCACGGAAGAACTCGCATATTCACACACATGAACACAAACGCGAGCACGAAAACTAAGATCTATAATACAAAAAAGGGCAAAATAACAAATATACATAAACGCACAAGAAAACACGCACACACATTTAACGCAGACGCGAGTAGAACTATTAGGAGTCAATTCACAAGCAGCTGTGCCTACTTTGTCGTACTTTTTTTAAAATGTACATATTGGCTCTGTTGCCTTCACTGTCATAGGAATTTTTTAGTAGCGATATATCACGACAAAAGCGCAAAGCTGTGTTGTGGGAAAGCAAGTCGAGCGCTGGCAGCACAACTTATGCGCGACTGTGTCACAGCAGGCTTTCTACAGCTGGCGCGTGCAGTGAGCGAAGAGTTCTAAGCCACACAGCGACGCGAATTCATGCCAACGGCACCAGTGTATCATGCAACGGCACCAGTGTATCAGTCATAATTTTATGTTAGCATTCAGGCTGACATTAAGGAAACAAACACTGCTACCAAACGCCTGACCGTTAACAATCCAATGACATTCGCTCAAGCAGCGCGTGTTAGTCACTGATTGTTAGCATTGGTGGAAAGCAATCAATCGACGGTGCTACAGAACACTTGAACGACGCTGCTAGACGCTCGGCTATCTTATCACACTGCTGCCAACGATCGGTCGTTTGCACGCTGAGCTGGCAGCAACGAATCTTTGCGTTGGAGGTTGCTTTCACAAATCTTTTCTGTTGAGAAACTCGCAGGTTGGTTTCATCCGCGCACGCTTTTCTCATTTATCCTGATAATGGTTTTGCTCCACCACTTCACCACGTCCGACGAGAAACGCAGGGGCACAGTACACAAACACACCCGCCGCTCACAGTAGGCACCAGACTTTGGCGAACTCTGGTCGTCGTAACTTCACTTAGGAGCAAAAGAAAACACCACGGAACAAACACGTACGATGTTTCTTTGCAGCGGTATGTCGCCGCGGGATCCTGCACGAAGCGCAGCGCAGCGTCACCGATGTTTGCTGCAATCTTTCTTCGACGGCTCACGGCTCAGAACAAACGCACGCGGCACAAATTGAGCATCGTAACCTCACAATAACATTTCCGGCATGACAGACCACCACAAACAATTCGAATTCACTCTGATGAAGGGAGACGCACAGAGCTGACGCAACTCGACCCAGTTCGAAGCGAGGGCGGCAATTTTAGGCATGTTCTCCGTCGGCGGGGACACCTATAGAATAATGACCAGTACGGTGGCTAGATGGGCAGGTGTGCCGACCGAGCGTAGTTCACCACTTCTCCGCATCATGACGCAAAATTGGCGCTGCGGACAGTAAAACGGTTCAGCGGCGCGCAACGGCGGTTGCGCTGTGTAGACGAGCTGCGTGTCTGATAATATCGCTTGCGCTTTGAAGTGCGCGTTATAATACCGTTCTGAGCAGTGTAGGCCAAGCCAGAATGAGGAATTTGTTGTTGTCGTCTAGTCAGAAAAAACGAAATGCTGAAGTAAATTTTCTAGCTTCGCAATCGGTCACATTTATTGATATAAACGTGGCGCTCCAGCCCATTGCATTAAAGACGTAAATGCATTTTTTCCATGCATAAAACAATACTGCAGTGGTTTTATACGCTATGTGAAACCGTGTTTACATGATATTTAGCGAGTTCTAATGTTTCAATTTCGAGAAATCCAGCTATTGTGTTTATTGCTGCCTCAGTTACGGTATCTAAATTGGTGCGAGAAGAATTGTGTTGGTAAGTGCATATGGTTCACTGTTTCATTGTAATAAAATAGAGTAATACGTCTTGGGCTAAATTCGTGAATATATTTAAAATACAAGAAACGCTCTCGCAACTTGAGTCAGCAAACGCACCAACATAAATAGCCTAGCGCCAGCAAGGCCGCAACGTTGGTCCACCACATCATAACATTATTCACAGCACACGCCTCCACTTCAGGTGATTCTTCTTCTCCCTGTTGCTTTCGCGCGCCATGTTATTTCCCTTGACAAGAAAGTAAACGCGTATAATTGAATAGAACTTCACAACATCGTTTGTGAGCTCTTTCTTGTGCCGCTTACAGCTGATCAAATTCGGGGGATTCAGCTGCAGAAAGGTTGCAAAGTCGGCGATACACTGTTCCTTCGTAACTCATTTAAACTGAAGCACAGCTTGAAGGCGTCTTCGAGCGATGCTACCAGTTTTTTTAGTGCTTCAGAAGGGAGCAACAGCCCTGACCTACTCATTCTGTTGAATCTATAGTAATGTCCCTGAGCAATCGGAGCACTTGGCTCTTTGCAGGAACTTCCCATGCTACATAGCCTGCTATATAGAATATCAGCCTAGAATCACTTTTCTTTTCCCTGTAGCAGCGCAGCGGTGCTCGATGTCGCAGGCGCTGAGCACCTCATGTGCGGCTTGAAAATTTCCAACGTCGAGGAGCTCATGGACGTACGCTTTTCGGTGTACCGCTTGCTCATTAACGTCGCCGATACAATCTAGCCACCGTATCGATGCTGAGCAAGCTACTGAGCAGCTCGGGTGAACATTTCCGCTGTCAGAGAGTGGAACAATTCCGCTATCTTTGTCACAAATTTAGAGCCCGACTTGCAGTTCGGAGCGAAGCAGTAGGTCTCCTTGGTGGTCTCAATACCAGGAATTAGGGACATTTCGCACAGTTTCCTTTTTTCGCCACCACGTGGCGTATCGACCTTAAAGAATTCGAAATTCCCGCTATGACGTATGCTATGACGCTCAACTAAAGAAAGCGCAATAAAAAGAAACACACCCTGAAGCTGTCGCTTCACCTCGGTGCTTGGAAACGAGCGCGCTTGTGTATCAGCGTTATCTCGAAGACGGCCTGCAGCTACTTGCTCTACTGACAATGAATCGACGGTTTTGCTAGACACCTGGCCAGAAAGCTCGTCCGCATTCTGGAGAGATGTCTGTCCAAGATAAAGGCTCCCGCGAAGATTCCGTTGAATATATATTTTTTTCCTTGAGCTGACTTTTTATTTGTGCACCACTGCATTCACGGTCTTGCATATACGTCAGGGTTCTGTTTCATGGGTTTCCTATAGAACTGGCATGATCCATTGTTTAAGAGGAAGCTTTAGCTCGGGCCTATCTTCGATGCCGGATTCTCAAATACAAATAAAATGCAGGAATGCTTTTATGAGAAAACCGCTGAACCGATTTGAATGAAATGTGTTGCATTAAGAGGGAAAGTTAAATTGCAGAGACTGCAGCAAATAGAATTTTCGTTTATATAGTGTAATGTTTTCAAAGAATCGCAGGATGTTCGTAAATTTGAAAAAAATAGAAGCATGAAGTTCCCAAATCCGCAACTCAGCCATTAAAAACAAATATGGCATTTCTATAAACTGCACCCGTTGGAGCATCAAAAGCGAACAATTTTTTTTGCTATACCTTAAAACTTACGTGAATTTGTTATTATGTTTGGAAGGGTTTTGCAATTGCAACATTCACAACATAGTGGTATATTTCAGGATGGTGTATGATATATGATTGCTATCCGTTTTGGATGTATTATTAGGTGCAGTTTACAGAATTCCGATATCATTTTTAGCTGCTGAGGTACATAGCTCTATAAGTTAAGTTTTCTATTTCGAAATTTGTCAATTATTTAAAATTTTACGTAAAAAAAGTAGACGGCCTATAATAAAATCTCCCTTTCTGCATTCACTACATTAAAATTTTTTTTCTAAATTCAACATAACTCATCATATTTACTGCATCGGTTGCTATGACAAACTATTGCCGATTTCCTGTGTATTTCGATAAGAGCCCCCAAGCTCAATGTTCCCCCTAAGTTCGAGCTTGAATAATATACTTGTTGGCAAGATACGTTTGTAAACGTGTGATCGTGGCCTAATGAGCTAGAGCACCGGCGTACTGAGCTCAACGGCCGAGGATATGTTTGTAAAGCGTCTTGGGAAGGAATAGGAGAAAAGATAGGGAGAAAAGAAAGGGAGAAGGCTGGTATGTTATTCAGAAGCGTGCCTGGTTGGCTAAAAATTACTAAATGCTTTAGTGGTCATACCACCTTACGTTCCATCAGCATGATTTCTATTTCATTCCGCAAGTATTGTGCTATTATTGTCAATCAATCGAGATTAGATCACCGGCGTCATGGCATTGTATCCGTCGCAATTATTTATCGCCATCACTTCAGAATCATCTCATCGTCGTCATGCCGTCGTCCTTATATGCCTTCGTCGTTCTATCGACATCATTCCTACCTCGTAATTCCATCGTCGTCACTGCATGCGCCGTCGGCCTGCGGTCCTTGTTCTACCATCGTGAGGTAACATTGGCGAGCGATGGTCATAACAAATCGGGTCAATCAGGGAGACAGTATATGGCCGCATATAGCCGAATCACTTGAAACATCAGGGGAAACACTACGGATTCTAAATAAAGGTGTCTTAGCTAACACGGTGTGTCGCTTCTTGCTCGCTAGATTGTGTGAATGTTAATCGCATTAACTTCGATAATCATCTTAACATGGGTTCTGCAGGAATTCTTTCGTCTTCGCGAGACAAACGAACTTTTTATTTATTTATTTATTTCAAAATACTTTACAGGCCCCATGAGGGGCATTGAGTAAGGAGGGCATTACTGCAAGACTGTTTTACACGTGAATTCCAAAACTCGAGGACCACAAAAATGAGCAGAAATGATCGTCGCAAAACAGGATACAAATGAAGAAGACGCGTTAGCGTACAAAACATCAGCCACATATTATCACGCATATTGTTCGCGCACATATCGAATATCGTGTAAAAATGTGTATTTCAAAGTATGAAAGAAAAAAAAAACAATACAAACAATACGTAGATAAACAGAATTAACAGTTCAAGGTAGTGTACAAAATACCAGATAAATATTCCCAAGCACATTGTTCACGCATATAATCCAACATTGTGTAAGAAAAGTTTACTTTAAAGCATGAATAGGAAATAATAGTCAGCGTGACGTTACATACAAATAGAGAGCATGGCATACAGAATGACACATTTTTAGGACAGAAACTGCAAGTTCAGGAGTTTCCTAAATTTATCGCTGTCCGTTTTCATGACAGCGCTGTCAGGGAGGGAATTCCACAAGTGGATGGCTCGTGGCAAAGCCGACAAATTAAATGCATCAGTGTTTCCGTAGATGCGAGTGAAACTTAAATCATTATTCAGTCGTCGTGATATGCAAGTTGCACGTTCCAGCAGCAAAAACGATGACTTCAATTGATGAACATATTTATGGAAGAAGGACAGCAATGCCACGTCACGACGACTGCTTAGTGCAGGAAGCGAAAGGTCAAGTTTGATTCGAGTTATGCTTGACTGCCTATTGTAATTGCGGGAAATGAAACGACTAGCTCGGTTTTGGATGGCTTCTAACATGCAGATTAGGTACTCGTGATGAGGAGACCAAATCGGGGACGCGAACTCGAGCTGTGGACGGACGAACGTTAGGAAGGCTAACTTGCGGATGTCAGATGGAGAATTGCGTAGGTTGCGACGAATGTACCCTAGTGTTTTTGAGCCATTAGCGCATATGTTTGTTATATGAGAGGCCCAGGAAAGATTTGGTGTGAGATGAACGCCTAGATATTTGTACAGTGAAGCTTCGGATACTAGATCTGCATCTATATAATAAGTACCCAGCCTATTAACATTGTTCCCAGCCTATTAACACCTCCAATTCCTAGAGGTGATCGTGCTCAGGCATGTGATGGACGACGCGAAGTTTGATGGAGGTAGCGGTATGATTTCGACAGCGGCACCGCCAATCGACAAAGGGAAACACGTTTGGATGGGTGGGAATAGCGGCGAAAGGCAGACTTCAAGAGTGCCAGAGAGTTATAAATATATATGCATTGCAGTCTCGCTAAAGAAATGGAAAACTATTGGATAGGTGTGAGACTCTCTGCAAAAACATTCATTAGACTGTTTCAGGTATCCGAGCTATCCTTAACGGGAATCAATGAGATGAGTTTCGATTGAGCTCGTTACATTTTTCAAAAGCGGAAGACGTGCCTAGAGGCAGAGTCGACTGCAATATTTTGTTGCTGCACAAAAATATCTGGATTTTCGGCGCGATTATTTTCAAGGAAAAACAAAAATTAAATAATTTTTCAAGAATTACTTAGAGTACCTCGATAAAATTGTAGCAAATAAATTCTGAAAAGTTCATTTGCAACTTTTTTGTATCTTAAGGCACAGGGCAACTTACTACGGGTTTCCATTAATTTTCTTCACTGTATTTTCAAGCGAGTTGAATATTCTGCCGTAGGTTAATTCACAATTAGCCCAACTAATTAAACTGAGGCTTTCAAGTGTATATTGTTCTTAGACAAATGCTTTAAGTCTACGCGGATGCTGCAAAATTTCTCAACATTGGGGAGGGGAATATGAAAAACAAAATAGAAATGCCGAGCATTTTATTGACGCAGTAAATTCTTATTTTGAATGCTATTTCCACTCGTTAAGTGGCTCGACCCTCGTGTTCGCAGTCTTGTATATGTTTTTGTAGCACTAGGTGCGTTTTCTGCGAATTTACCTGAATAAGCAAGCATATCATACTTTAATCTGGGCGGAGAAAAAAAAAACAAGGAAAGCCTACGCTGTAGATGCACTGTACTGAAACACAATTAGGCAGAGTCTAAATATGCATATATTTCTAAACAAGGATGCCTAAATTGTCGATTAAAAATTGACATAATTATAATGAAGCCGAACAAATCAATAAAAATGACATGTTCCGTGTGAAAATATGATGAGCCTTAGCTTGTGGGTCGACAATTTCTGTTTAATGAAAAAAAAATAAAGCTTCTAGTGGCCGTGTATTATCGTATTCCTGAAAGCCAGTAACCAGCCTATCTAAATTTACATTCACGCCAAAATTATTGGCTCGAGTTCCATCACTGTATCCGAATGACTATATGAGATTCAAAAGTGAGATTAAATGGCGGGCCGCGGAGTGTACGGTAGTGTTCACCTATGCCTTCGCTATAGTATATGTTGCCACACTCTTTAAAGCATGAGCATGGTGATCAACCGATGTGCTTTTCTACAACTTCATCCCTAAATGTAAGCCGGGGTTCTGCCACTCCCGGTGGTTGTTAGCCTGATCCCTCCCTATTTTCTTAACTGTCGATTGTATGGTTTGTTTTCATACCAAATATTCACATAATAATCTGTCGGTGTTTGGCTAGTAATGAAATGTTTATTTCTTTCACAGTTAAATTAACAAGTAACCAGCAAGAAGGGATGCAGGGCAAAAACCTGCTTTCATGCAGCTTGAAGACCACCCGGCGGCCGTTGATCACATGAAAGTATATTCACAATAATCTAGAACTCGAGCTGGCTTCGTATAGGCAAAAAGGCAAATGGGTCGAACAGAACCGGGCCGGCCGACGTATGTTACTTTCGGGCTCGGGTCAGGCCCGGACTTGAAAAACCGGCCCGTGCAGTGCTCTACTTCAGATAGATTCCCATACCATCACGTAGTCGTGACGTTGAAGTAAACAGCCGTAAAACTGTGTATGACGAAACTGATTCTTTATTGGGCGAACATGTGCCCACAAAAGCAAGCTACACTTGAAGCACAACGAAAGCGGCGAATACAGCCGGCGATCGTCGAAATCTGATCAGCGGCGAAACGCGTCGGCTTTTATACATGAGTCAATGAAACCCAAGAATAATTCCTGGTACCTGCATGTCTTCCAGAAAGTTCTAGATAATTCGCGTCGCTCATACAATCAGATTACATGAGCGTCGGTGACCAGAGACAAGCGATAGAAGCATCGATAGCGTTCGAGAAACTTCCCATACATGCAGGCGCGTACTGTGCCTAGCAATAACGTTTAACAATTTTTAGCCGGTGAAAAGCGGTCACCGGTGAAAGATAAACATATATACGTGTCAATACCCACCCTTTAAAAAACATCGTCCCGATGCTACAAACAAGAAAGCGAAAACAAAACCACGCGTACAGAGAGAGAGAGAAAAAAAACAACAAACAATAACAAAGTAACAAAGTACCGAAGTTCTTTAGCGGGCGTAGAAAGGCTCAAGACGCACCACGTAGATCACTTCAGGTCGTGCCCGGCGCCGCTGTGCGAAATACCGTCTGGCACGACGTCATAGTCCAGTGCGCCAATACGTCGGATTATCTTGTATGGTCCGAAATAGCGACGTAACAGTTTCTCGCTAAATCCTCGTCGGCGTATCGGAGTCCAGTCCCAAACACGGTCGCTTGGCTGGTACGCGACGTAGCCTCATCGAAGATTGTAGTGTCGGCTGTCGGTCCTCTGCTGGCTCTTGTTGCACAGGCGGGCGAGCTGTCGACCTTCTTCGGCATGCTGCAAATAGCTAGCAACGTCGAGATTTTCTTCGTCGGTGACGTCCGGTAGCATGGCGTCAAGCGTCGTTGCCGGGTTCCTTGCGTAGACCAGGTTGCACGGCGCCACGTGCGGATGGATGGCATCCCACGTCTTGTATTCGACAACGACGCACATTGCCAGCATGTCGGCGATGGTCTTATCTAGGCGCTCGGTGAGGCCATTCGTCGGTGATGAGGACTTCTGCGGCAGAGTGACGCAGGAGGGTGTTCTCAACGAAGAACCGGGCTACCTCGGCGGCGCTGCCTTCGGGCAAGGCTTTTGTTTTGGCGTGGCGGGTGAGGTAGTCCGTAGCTACGACGATCCATTTATTCCCAGACGTCCACGTCGGAAAAGGCCCCAGTAAGTCCATCCGGATCAGCTGGAACGGTCGGCGAGGTGGCTCGATCGGCTGTAGAAGTCCGGCTGGCCTTGACGGCGGTGTTTTGCGTCGCTGACAGTCTCGGCATGTCCTTACGTAATGGGCGACGTCGGTAGAGAGGCGAGGCCAGTAGTATTTTTCTTTTATCCTCGCGAGCGTGCGGGAAAAACCTAGGTGTCCAGCCGGTGGGTCGTCATAGAGAGCTTGCAGAACGTCTGGACGCAATGCTGAGGGTACCACGAGGAGGTAGTTGGCTCGAAGAGGCGAGAAGTTAGTTTTTAAGAGAATGTCGTTTTGCAAGAAAAACGACGCCAATCCTCGCCTGATCACCTTGGGCACAATGATGGTCTTGCCTTCCAGGGAGTCTACAAGGCTCCTTAGTTTCAGGTCAGCTCACTGTTGTTGGGTCCCAAGAAAGTGTCGTCATCCTGGTCGTCCTGTGGCGGCGGTTTGACGGGGGCACGAGACAAGCAGTCGGCGTCAGAGTGCTTTCGCCCTGGCTTGTAAACGACGGTGATGTCGAATGCTTGAAGTCTCAGACTCCATCGTGCGAGGTGACCTAAAGGATCCTTCAAGTTGGCTAGCCAACACAAGGCGTGGTGGTCGCTCACAACTTTGAAGGGCCTGCCATAGAGGTGGGGGCGAAACTTTGATGTAGCCCAGATGATGGCGAGGCACTCCTTTTTGGTAGTGGAATAATTTGTTTCCGGCTTCGACAGCGACCAGCTAGCGTAACTTACAACCCTTTCTAATCCGTCAGTCCTCTCCACAAGCACGGTGCTGAGCCCTACGCTGGTTGCATCGGTGTGCACTTCGGTATCGAAGTTTTCGTCGAAATGTGCAAGTATTGGCGGCGATTGGAGGCGTCGCTTCAGTTCTTCAAATGCTTCAACTTGCGGTGTCTCCCACTTGAACTCGACGTCGGCCTTCGTGAGGTACGTCAGTGGCTCAGCGATCCGTGAAAAATTCGTGACGAAGCGCCTGTAATAGGCGCGCAGTCCAAGGAATCTACGGACTGCCTCCTTGTCGGTGGGCGGCGGAAAGTCAGCGATGGCCACAGTTTTCTGTGCGTCAGGGCAAACAGACTTGTTGATGACGTGGCCCAAAAACAAGAGCTCCTCGTATGCAAAGCGGCACTTTTCTGGCTTTACCGTGAGGCCGGAGGTCTTGATTTCTTGAACTGTTTGAAGGCGCCGGAGGTGTTCGTCGAAGCTTGAGGCAAACACAACGACGTCGTCCAAATAGATGAGGCAGGTCTGCCACTTCAAGCCTGCCCGTACATTATCCATGACGCGTTGGAAAGTCGCAGGTGCCGAGCAAAGACCAAACGGCATCACCTTGAACTCGAACAGTGCGTCTGGTGTTATAAAGGCAGTCTTCTCCCGGTCCCTCTCGTCGACTTCGACTTGCCAGTAGCTGGTTATGAGGTCCATTGACGAAAAACTTTGCGTTATAGAGTCGATCCAAAGCGTCGTCAATACGTGGGAGAGGGTATACGTCCTTTTTCGTGATTTTATTGAGGTGACGATAATCGACGCAGAAACTTAGCGTTAAATCCTTCTTCGTTACTAACACCACGGGGGACGCCCACGGACTCTTGGACGGCTGGATGATGTCGTCGCGTAGCATTTCGTCGACTTGTTGCCTTATGGCCTCGCGTTGCGCGCCGAAACTCGATATGGGCTCTGACGGAGTTGGCGGATATATTCGTCGGTTATGATGCGGTGCTTGAAGACAGGGGTTTGTCGAACTTTTGACGACGACGAGAAGCAGTCCTTGTATTGCAGGAGCAGAGCTTTTAGCTGTTCTTTCTTATGATTGGGAAGGTTCTGATTGACGTCGAAAGTTGGTTCAGGTACTATAGTCGTCATTGCAGGTGTACTAGAATCAGTGAAGGCGAAAGCACTGCTAGCTTGTACTATTTCGTCGATGTAGGCGACTATGGTGCCTTTGTTAATGTGCTTATATTCGTGGCTGAAGTTCGTGAGCATCACTCTTGCTTTCCCTTCACGTAGCTCAGCTATGCCTCTAGCGACGCAGTAAGTGATGATCGCCCTCGATGACGCCCTCCATATCTGCAGGCACTTCGGTACCGACGGAAATCCTTACGCTGGAGCGAGGCGGAACGGTGATTTGTTTTTCTAGCACATTCAAGGCATGGTAACTGATGTTTGTATCCGGTGGTATCGCATTGTGCGTTGAAAGCGTTATCGACTTGGACCTCAAGTCGATGACTGCACCGTGTTGGTTTAGAAAGTCCATGCCTAGGATAACATCCCTGGAACCGTGCTGCGGAATTAAGAAGCTCGCCGATAAGTGCGGTTGTTTACCGTGACTCGCGCTGTGCAGATTCCAGCCGGCGTTATTAGGTGTCCTCCCGCTGTCCGGATATAGGGTCCTTGCCAGGCCGTTTTCACTTTCTTCAACTTGGCGGCGAACTCGCCACTGCAGACGGAATAGTCGGCTCCAGTGTCGACGAGAGCGGTGACATTATGACCATCGAATCGCACGTCTAGATCGGTAGATCGTCGTCTGGCGTTACGGTTAAGTCGGTGCGTCGGATCACAGCTGCGTCGGCTTGCTCCGCTGCTGCTACGTCGCGCCGACAGGTCTTCTTTCGGCGGCAAAGTGTTGTCGTCAAGGCTCTTGCCAGGCGGTGTGCTGATACCTCGTCATGATGATTCGCGAATCTTCTTCGTTGGCGGCGGAGGATCTTCGGCATTGCGTCGTACAGCAACCGCACCTTCATCGGTTGCTGCCTTTAGTTTCTCAGGTAAGGACTGGGAGATCGGCCCCGGGCTGGGCCGGTGTACAGCCGACGATGCGGCGAGATGTAGCGGCCTGGTGACGGCCAGCCTGAGGGTCGTCGTGGTTGGCACTGGGCTCTGGCGAGGTAGTCGGCGATGCCACGTGGCCGCTCACCAAGCTGTGGACGTGGCGCGTTGACGGCGAACCCTTGCAGGCCCACAAAAGCAAGCTACACTCGAAGCACAACGAAAGCGGCGAACACAGACGGCTAACGTCGAAATCTGATCAGTGGCGAAACGCGTCGGGTTTTATACATGAGTCATGGAAGGTCCCAGAATAATCCTTGGTACCCGCGTGTCTTCCAAAAAGTTCTAGATAATTCGCATCGCTCATACAATCTGATTACATGAGCGCCGGTGACAAGAGACAACGGATAGAAGCATCGATGACGTTCGAGAGACTTCCGATACATGCAGGCGCGTCCTGTGCCTAGCGATTACGTTTAACGTTTGTTAGCCGGTGAAAAGCGGTCACCGGTGAAAGATAAGCATGTATACGTGTCAATATGATTATGAAAGATTGAGTAAAGCAGCTTAAGACGTAACCTGCTTCCCTGTTCGAGCATAAGGATTCAGTCAAGTTATTTTTTCCTCTTGCACTTAGAAAGCGGTTGTGTATCCCCAGGACGAACAGTGTCGCGACGGATTGGACTTTTTCTAAAGCATTATTATGCAAAAAAATTAATTGTTGGGCTTTACGTGCCAAAACCACGATCTGATTATGAGGCACGCTGGGGTGGGGAACTCCGGATCAATTTAGTCCACGCGGGGCTGTTTAACATTCACCCAATGGCGCACTGATATGCACATCAGAAACCACATTCAACACACAGCATGCCTACACCAACATTGGTAAAACTTGTTTTTTACGCTGCTCTTTCACGTTAATACTTATGTGTTTTTAACTTTGTTGCAAGAAGTGAAGGGCATGCCCTGCATTTCTAACTACGCTACTAACATGTTATGACCAAGAGCCATCCTCTGACAGCATAAGACCTAAATATTTCATTGGTTAATTATTTTTTTATTTCAACTGGCCATTTAACAAATACTTATATATGATCTTGTTACATTTTTCTAGTGAATCTGCTACATTTCTATTAGTGACTACATTCGCTATTAGTGACGCACCATTTTTATACTCGCTTCAAGTGGGCCGCCAATAAAAACAATGACTCATTAGATGCCCTTGCACACAGTACACAATCATCCACAAAAACTGTATCCCGGTTCGATAATATCACACATATTGCTAATAAAAAACCTTGCACTCGGCCGCGCAACGCTTGAAACTGCGAAGCTGTGTGATCGTAGCCCAGCTTTTCCCGGAAGTGCACGCGAACTTTTCATCTTATCACTCGTGTAGATGATAATTTCTTTTCGTGCGTCTTGGACTTACGGCCGACACGGCGCGTTGCACAGCGCAGCTTGCAACACCGACACCGCGTTCCAATGCCGACATCGCGTTCCAGGAGACCCGCTTGGTGAATGCGTCGCTCTCTCTCTCTCGCTCGCTCTCATAGCACGCAAAACCTCTTCACCTCGCAGAGCACGAGCATACAAACGCGCCAGCTGTGGACGAATACGACGACGCTCGAACGCAATGCAGCCGTCGTGCAGCACGAACATGCGGCACGGGCCGTCGGTGCTGCCAGATTGCACTCCGGCGATGATGGCCTGCAAGGACTCAAAGTGGGTGAAAGTGGGCAAGTATGGGAGGGGTGGTCAGAAAGCCGATGAGAGCGGTGAACGCGTGAGCCTGCTCCAGGCCCCATGAGAAAGGCGTGTTCTTCTTTAGAAGATCTGTCAAAGGGCGAGCAACGTCGGCGAAGTTTTTGACGAAACGGCGAAAGTAAGAACACAGGCCGATGAAGTAGCGCACGTCAGAAGCAGAACGAGGCACAGGGAAACTGCGAACGGCGCGAACTTTATCCGGATCTGGTTGTACACCGGTGGCGTTAACGAGATGTCCCAACACGGTAATCTGACGGCGCCCGAATTGACATTTCGTAGAGTTCAGCTGAAGGCCGGCTTTTCGGAAGACCGCAAGAATTGCAGCGAGTCGCTAAGGTGGCTGCTGAACTTGGGAGAAAAAACAATAACGCCGTCAAGATAACAAAGACAGGTGGTCCATTTGTAGCCTCGCAGAAGAGTCCATCCTTCGTTCAAATGTCACAGGAGCATTGCATAGGCCAAAGGGCATTGCTTTGAACTGATATAAACTATCAGGTGTTATGAAGGCAGTCTTCTCACGGTCCATTTAATCAACAGAAATCTGCCAGTAGTCGGATCGAAGATCAATGGACGAGAAGTATGTAGCTCCGTGCTAGCAGTCCAAGGCGTCATCGATGCGTGGTAATGGGTAGACGTCCTTTCGCGTGATCTTGTTTAAATGGCGATAGTCGACGCAAAAACGCCAGGTACCATCCTTTTTCTTCACGAGGACGACTGGCAAAGCCCAAGGACTGGCTGATGGTTCGATGACCCCTTTGCGTACATTTTGTCCACTTCTGATTGCATTACTCTACGTTCAGCATGTGATACACGATATGGACGCCGACGAATAGGATTCATGTCTCCGGTGTTTATACGGTGGTGAACAACAGATGTTTGGCTGAAAGGGCGGTCGCCAAAATCAAAGATGTCACTGTACGATTCGAGCAGGAGACGGAGGTCCTTGGTCTGAGCAGAGGTGAGGTCAGTTGCAATCATTTTGGCGAAGTCATCCATGAAAGAATCAGAGCTGTGAGCTGCAATTGGTGCTAATAATCCACTCTCGGCATCCATACTCTCAATGTCAAATTCGGACGTAGTATAAACGCTGGCCAAGAACATGTCGGCCGGAAGCACTTGAGGGCACAGGCTGAAGTTCAGAAGCGGGAGAACGACGTCATTATTCGTGACCGTGATCAGCCTATGCGGAACCGCAACGTTTCGGTTCAAAAGCACGTCGACGATGGGGCGAAGCACATATTCACCGTCAGGAACCTCTGGCTGTGCGGTCAAAGCGACGTAAGTGACTGCCTCGGGTGACAGACGCACATCTTGAAGCGAGCACAGGCGTGGTGGCGGCGCGGTGCTTGGAGCATCGGCGAGTTGAGGCAGTTCCAACTGAAGGACGCCGGCTGCGCAGTCGATGAGAGCATAATGGTTGGATAAAAAGTCCAACCCAAGGATAACGTCGTCAGGGAACTTGTCGATCACAGCTAAGAGAACAGAAGTAGGACGGCCGGCTATACTTAAACGTACAGTACACATTCCGAGAACAACCAGCAGGCCACCATCAGGCACACGAAGCACTTGTGCAGCTGCTGGGGTGAGGACCTTCTTTAAACGTCTACGTAGGCAAGCACTCATCACAGATATGTGGGCTCCAGTGTCGACGAGTGCTTGGACAGGTATGCCGTCTACTTTGACGTCAATTATATTTCTCTTTGTGGGCACAGACAGAGGATTTACTGCAGTAGTTGTCAATGCAGCACCACCTCCGAGGGCTGCAGTTCTTAGTTTTCCGAAGGAACGTGGTCGAACGCCACAAGGTTTGAAAGGCGACGTGGCTGCGGCGAACGGGAAGATGGGCGACGTGTTTGTGGTGAACGAGACTGGTGTCCGCGAGGCGATGGTGAGCGACTGTACCACGTGTTCCTGGCAGAGTTGTGGGCACTGTTAGACTCGGCGGAGGGCAAAACACGGCGGGAATTTTCATGAAAACGGTTCAAGTTGGTCGGCGTGCGAGGTGTTGAGGGCCACGAGTTGCGACAGTATCGGGCGACATGACCAATACGACTACAGGTGAAACATATCGGCTGGTCGTCCGCAGTTCTCCACTCAGTCGGGTTGCGATAACGCGGAGAGAAGCGCCGCGGTGGATCAAACAGAGTAGAAGGGCGTTCGTTGGCTCTGGGGTTGGCGACTGCACAGACAGAATGTAAACCAATGCTTTCAAGTTCGTGACGAACGATGGCTTGAACGAGAGGAACTGAAAGAGGGGTAGCGTCAGGGCGACGCGAACAGAAAGCGGCGGGCGCCATCGCTTCCAGTTCACGTCGAACGATTCGCACCACGTCCTCTGATGGCGATGCATGCTGCTGTGTGGGCTGATCTTCACAAGTCGACGTTGCGGCAGTATTGGGGAGTCTGGCGAATGGTTGCAGGACGCGCCGGCTTTTGGCCTGCTCGAATTGTCGGCACTCTTTAATGATAGCATCGACTGAAGAACAGCCTTTGCACATGAGCAGATTAAAGGCGTCGTCAGCGATTCCCTTCAGCACGTGCCCGACCTTCTCAGCTTCAGTCATGTTGTGATCGCCTTAACGACAAATCGCCAGCATGTCCTGGATATACGAAACAGGACTCTGTGGGGGATTGGGCGCGGGAGGCGAGTTCCTGCTTTGCGGCAATCTTACGGCCGGCTGGTTGGCCAAACAACTCTTTTAGCTTCTCTTTGCATTGGTGCCAGCTGGTCAGCTCCTCTTCGTGGTTTTCGTACCAGACCTTTGCCGTGCCTCTTGGTACAACAACACGTTAGCTAGCATAGGCGTAGGGTCCCATCTGTTGACTCAACTCACGCGTTCGTACATGGCCAGGCCCTCTTCAACGTCGGCGCCATCGGTCCCACAGAAAGTTCCGGGATCCTTGGCTTGTACAACCACAAACGATGGGGATGACGACGTAGCTGGCGACGGTGCCGTTGACGTTGGAGGCGTCAACGACGTTGATCTCCCGTGCTCACCGTCAGTCATGCTGGGGACGGTGATGCGACGTCCACTGCGGAGCTCCGTTTCCAGCCTTGGTAGCCCGCACCTCTCACCAATGTGTTACGGGGATGTTGGGAGTATAGACTGGATGCATTTACAATATATGCACAAGTAGGGTTAGTGTGGTCAAGATAGCTGACCAGCAACAACACGCCGCAGCCGGTGTCTCTCGATCTTCTTCTTTTCTTTCCTCCTATAATTCCGTAACAATATGATTTGCATAAATGCATGTTTTGGCAGCGTGGCTGTATAGCCTAGTGGTTACGACGCTCGCTTTGGGACCGGAGGTACGTGGGCTCGAAACCCACCTCGGCAAGAAAATTTATTAATTTTTTTTCTTGGTAGTTTCTTGATACGCACCACAAATTACGGCTGTTAAAAACAAGAAGAAACTCGGCAGAGACATTTCAAACTGCTTACGTGTGGGTATGCGAAAGCGATATATTCCCTTTGGTGCAGTGTTGTACGGAACGGCGTCCCAGGAACTAGTTCCTTTTGGGAGGAACGGAGGAATGCCACCATTCCTTTAAGGGCCGGTGGAACTGTAACGGTAAATTGTTATTTTTACGAAGGAACGGCAGAGGGAACGGCATTCCTTCTGTAAACGTTCCACGGCACTAAACTGGCGCACCGACGCACGCACGTATGCAGCACATCATGCTGGGCGCAAAGAACTACCGCTTGTCTGTCACGTCACTATTGTGCATTTTCTTTCGCGAGTTCTGCATTATATTTTTGGTCACTAGGCTTCAAGATTGTCATGTGACGCTCCCTTCTGTAGTTTCTTTCCGCCATGGCGGCCTGTCGGACACTAACATCGAGATGTAACTCTTGCCGAGTTGAAACAAGGGCCTTTACTAAATTGAGAATATCTATTCTGGACATTTCTTTTTTTTACTCATACTGCAATATTGAATCAGCAATAATTAAACGCCTAAGTATTGTTCCTTTCGATGCAGTTTCTTGTGCAAACATTTAAGTATATCCTCCTGAGACCCCTTGTACAATACATTGCACATTGCCTTCCACTTGTTTTCTAAATTTACTCGGAAGTGATTACGCAAAATATTCACTCTGGGTTTGAAGTACGATGCATGTGTAACTACTGTGAAGAAGTGGCTTACTCATATTCTTGTCATCCGCTTTCGAGAAATTTGACAATAAATTGGTCTAGACCTCTGTGTCGTCCCACACGGCCGAAAGACGTCGAGGCGTATTTCGAAGTCACCGAGATTTCGGGAAAATACCGGACGCGGCAGCAATATGGCAATGTACTACACGTAGTTCCATTCTTCATCTCAGCGTTTAAACAATGAAATGCAGTTTTTACCGCAGCTAACATGAGGAGATGATAGAGAGATTCACGTACACGGAGACGTAGCTTTTGGCATCTATTAGATACCGGCTCAGCTGGGTCTGGAGAACGTGCTTCATAAGCTTGCCCACACAGGACGTAAGGGATATGGGACTGAGATTAGCGGGTCGAAGTGGTCTGCCTGATTTGGGAATGAAAACTACCTTAGCGTCCTTTACTTGGGGTTGGGAGGGCACCGCAAACCCAGCATTCATTGAAGTAGCCGGTTAGGGCTGAGATGGAGGGGAAATCGAGGTTGCGTAGTGCCTTGTTGTGCACTCCGTCGGGACCGGGAGCTGAGGATGTATTCAGGCGCTGAAGTTCTGCCCTGACTTTGGCCTCTCTGATAGTTTTGTCCAGGAGATCGTTGGGGGAGCCTGTATAGTGGGTGGTCTCCGGGGAGATATGCGGGGAAGTGTAGACCACGAAGCGTCTGGAGGAGTTCCTGCGGGGAGGCTTCGGATGCGTGTATGAGCTTCGTCATGATCTGTTCCTGGTGTGTCTTGGACTGAGTCGAATCAATGAGATGCGGAATAGGTTCCATGTCTGGGGCAGGCTCATGTTGTGCTCCAGCGTGTTACAGAGGGATCCCCAATTTTAGCGAGAGAGAGTCGCAGCATGCGTCTCAGTCTCCTTGTTGAGCTGGGTCAGCCGGCGTCTGAATGTTGTATTCCAGCGCTGACGCTGCCACCTCCGCTCGAGTCCCGCTTGGCTTTCCAGAGCTGCAGGAGATGGGAATCCATCGCGTCCGCGGGGCAGTCCTCTGGGAGGGGGTGAGTCATGGCGCGGATGTCTCACTAGAGCTGGTCGGACCTCGGACCAAGTAGCTATGTCTGAGATGTTTTGTAGAGTGCGGGCTGCTCGGAAAGTGCGGAACGAGTCCCACTTCGTGATGGCAGCACCACGAGCGGGTCTGCGTGCTGGGCCTGCTGTAGGAGAATATCAATAATGCAGTGATCACTACCCAGATTCTCCCGGGTGTTACACCACCAGCTTGAGGTAGGCGGTGGGTAAATGTGAGATATGGAGTAGTATCTGCGCAGACACTGTTTGCGGTGCGAGTAGCAGTGGTGGGATTTGTGAGAAGGGAGAAGCCGGCCTGCTGAGCTGCGGGCCATACCCGGCGCCCGTTGGGGGTGCCCGTTTGGTAGCCCCAGGCCGTGTGCGGGGCGTTGAAATCCCCTAGAATTAGGAGGGGGCTCTTGTGAGCGACGCGCTTGGCGAGCGTGTAGTTGCCGCAGGCACTTCGGGTGGCTGTATTGACCCTTTTCGCGGCGATCCCGTGGGCGCTGCCATGTTTGAACACGTGGTGACGCGTCCATTGCTTGCCTCAAGCGCCTCCGTTGCCTCCTTGTTTACAATGGAAATGTATGGCGCCGGCGCGACCTAGAAAACCTCTGTTTTCAAAGACATCGTAGACGGTGAACAGGTGGACGACACGAAGCTTTGATCATAGCTTCAGAGAACATGCAAAAGCGCTTTCGGAGCTGATTAAGCTATGTCCAAACGGCGCAAGCAGCGTATATGGTGCTTGTTTTAAAAGCGGGGCTAAATATGTATTCCAAGCTATCCAAACATTCCGCTCATGAATTCAGTCAGGATTAGTGTGTTTTGCTCTTTGTTCTTTATTCAGCAAATATTTTGATGCAGTGGCTTGTCAGTTTCTGACTCAGTGAAGTTCGTTGGTGCGGCCACTATCTGATTATTTTCTGCCTAATCGCTCACGGGTGTGCTCAGTTCCGATAGATTTGTTCTTGCTGCGCACAAGGCTTGAAACGCAGCTGTTTTGTACATTGTAATACCTTGAAGCAAATATATATGGCAGCTAGTAACTTGCTTACTCTTATGGACCGTCACGAAACATTCAGTTTCGACCATTCGTGCGCCATGAGTGTAGTCCGTCATTTATTGTGCGTACACAGTGCGCATATATTCAAGTGTGCGCCCATTCACTTATTCTTGATACGTCGGCGATAGAGTGGGCGTCAGTTTTCCTGCCATTGGGGTCAGATGTGTATAGAAAACGTGCGCGAAACTTACTATGACAGGAAGCGGCGCTACTCCCATTGTCATTGTTTAACGAGTGGTACTCTTGCCGACTTTCTGGGGATGAAGCCCTTTCTTTGAAGGTTAGCGATACAAGGCTGGCGGATGAGCAAATTTCTGTATCCTCGAGGAAAGCCGTACATCCCGAAGTTCCGGTAACACATTCGGACAGTTGCAGCAGTGGTTCGCGAACTTGGCCACACAGATTCATTCCGTTCCTTAACATGCCAGTCCACAATGTCTTAGCGAAAACTCAGTTGCATTTCCGACAGCTGATCGCACAGAAGCAAGGTAGAAGCGGTAATGGTTTCGTATTCGTGCGCGGTCATTGAGGAGACGTATGGCACGTAAAGCCCCTATATTTATAAAAGTAGCGCCATTCTTAGATCTTGCCGCCACCGCGCTCACCCCGGCGCTTCCTCCTCGCCCTCTCTTAGCCGCCTCCTGTCGCCCCAGCCTCCTCCGCTCCCCCATTGGCCAATCCGTGTCACGTGGAAGTTCGCGTCGTACTTTTGTATATTTTTTTTCTTTCCAGCGCGCTCCGACTGCCATTCTCGGGCCTGTGCGACGAAAGTGCTGTACGCACAAACGGATCAAACGTGTTAGGGACAAGAACTTCGTTGTGATTGCATGCTGCTGCGCCTTAAGTTGCCGCAACCGACAAGGCGAGGGCAAAAGGCTTTTTTTGTTTACAATCCGGCCTGCGCAAACGCTTGCTGCACACTTGATATTTGCGCCGTCTCGCATCGTCGCGTTGCTACTTCCAAAACGGCATTATTAAGACCAGTTACTGAGTGACGAAGCAAAATCGCGCCTCAAAAACGTCTCCGCAGGGCGCGATCGAAGTTTTCCTCGGATTTCCTCTGGTAGCGCGTTAGCTGTCGTCTGCCACGGCAGGCCCGACGCAGGCGGTGCCACTGTCGATATCGCGCCTCGATCGCGCTGGTCGCGCCGAGCGCGATAGTGGAACGGAGGAGGAGGGAAGTGGATGGCGCTACTTTTATAAATATAGGGGCTTTAATGGCACGCCGTTGTGAGCGCCATCTCGTTTCTGTAAAACAAACTGCTCGGCGAAAAGGGTCAATATGTTAAGGATGAAGAGGGTATCGCGAGTGCACTGCGGCACAAGTTCGATGAAGAGATGATCTATTTCGGGGACGTTTAGCGGGTGGGAGGTGGTAGTGAGCGCACGGCGTATAAGGAATGCGACCCGAGGGGACGTAGGGGAAATGGTGATGATGGGCACGTAGCTTGGTAGGGTGAGAGGATTGGAGGGCACTTGCAGCGCGCGCACGTCGGGGCCGTCTGCCCGAGCTAGGAACTGGTGAACCAGCGCCCGCTTGGAGCCAAAGCATCGACAGTTCCAGTGCCAGATGGTGAGGCTAGTGCGAGGTCTAACCGTTAATGAGGGTGTAGTTTGCAGCGGAGGGGTGGAGAGGGTGTGGAGCTTGGTCTTCTTTTTAGGCCGCGCGGCAGCACAGGCTGTCGCGTGGAGGGCCTCTTGCTCCTTAAATCGCTCGTCAATTTGGTGAGCAAATTCGTCTAGACGGCTAGTGAGGTTGGCGAATTGTTGGGTGAAGGCTTGGATGGCCGTCTGTACCGCTGCCTGAATTTTGGCATCCACGAGTTGTTCGAATTGGGAGGGTAGGGCTGGGGTGGCCGCGGCCGATGTTGGTGTGGCCGAGGAGGTAGTGGGAGTTGCGGCCCTCTTCTTGGCCGGCGGTTAGCGAGTAGGAGGAGAAGGTGGTAGGGGAGGGAGTTTATGAGCGGCCGAGATCATTGTCGCCGGGGTAGTGGTGTGGACCTGCAGGAAGGCATGCAGCTGCGACTGAAGGCGTTGGTTGGTGGTGTGGAGGGAGGCGAGCTGTGCGCGGACATGCACCATTTCCTTATACAGGCGGTTTGCGGAGTCCTGGGAGACTACGCCTGCCCAGCTCACCTCACTGGTGTGGCGGCCGGGTTCCTGTGCAGGTGGTTTTTGGGGGACTGGAAGTGGAGGTTGCCTGAGTCCGGTCCAGGAGTGGGATCAGGCAATGGGCTTGGTACGGTTGGAGGGCTGTTTCAGTGCGCAGGATGCAGCACCGGGAGGGACTCCAGGGTGTGCAGGGCCTGAGGCTTGCGGGTCATGGAGCAGCTGATATGTTGGGGTGGAGCTTGATTGGTGAGAGCCTGGTTGGCGGTTGCCTCGGGCCCACCTGGCATCCTAGTACCTCTTCTTGACGAGGTATGGGGTGCGGTAGCGGGCCTTGCAGGTTCCGTCCGCCATCAGGTGTGCTTTGCTGCAGATCTTGCAGAGCGGCGCGCAGGCGTGGTCCTTGGGGGGGGGGGGGGTCTACTTGGTCACAGCCGGAGCAGCGGCGTTGCTTGGGAGCCGGGCACACATCCGCGCGGTGGCTCAGTGCGCCGCGGTTAGGGCAGTGCTCGATATTCTTTTTGAGGAGGGGGCACCTATAGAGTACGGAGGAGAGGTAAATGTGCTTGGGCACCCAGTCTTGTTCGGAAAGGATGATGATGGACTCCGTGGAGCCCATGCGTACAAAGTCGAGGATGGGAGGGTTCTGCTCGCGATTGAGACGATCCTGAATGTCTTCGTAAGAGTGGGCGAGAGGGACCCCGTGAACCACACCGCGGGCGCATTCTTCCGGGGCCGCTTCGTAGGAGTAGTCGTAGGCAGTGTCTTTGGTGAGTACGGACTTGATGGCGAGGTAGTGGTGTCGGCGTCGCAGGTCGGGAGTGTTGATAAGGACGACGTGTTGGAGGCTGTTGATGATTACGCTGCCTGGCTTGGCCTCTTGGTGTCCGAGGCGGGCTGCTTGCAGAAGCGCAACGCTGTTCACGGTCCGAAGGTTGAGGCCGCCACGGGGACGGAGGATTATATGATCGTCGATGGGTAGCTTGGGGTGGCGTAGGGCAGAGAGTTGGGGCGGCCGGGGCCGGTGCCTCGCCAGAGCTTGAGGCGTAGACTGCTGCATACATTTCTCGGCAGCGGCGAAATTCGGAGTAGTGGTGGGGCGGGAGTTGCGAGTCGAGCTAGGATGAGTTTATCCGACTGTAGGGGACAAAGTCGGGTCTCCTCCGCGCCCCGTGGCCCGGTTTCGATTCCCGCCCAGATCAAAATTTACCTATATTTTATTTCAAAGGGATTAGAGACTACGCCTGCCCAGCTCACCTCACTGGTGTGGCGGCCGGGTTCCTGTGCAGGTGGTTTTGGGGGGACTGGAAGTGGAGGTTGCCTGAGTCCGGTCCAGGTTACGTTTACTTTGCTTACATGAACCTGCCTGATAAATTTGTCATCAATTCGAGCATTTTTTACGCGTTTTTACTCTTAGCCGTCGGCTATTTTAGGTAGCGTCGCCGACTACAACTACGGGTTTTCGCGTAATGGGGCATATAATGCTTTCGCATTAAAAAAATGAAAAGGAATGGGCCCCAACACGGAGCCTTGCGGCACACCAGACGTAGCAGCAACATCATCTGAGCAACTCCCATTCAAAACAGCTCTTCGACGTACTTACTTAACAACACGGAGTTACAGCCTGTATAGTCATAAAAGCATTCACGTGTTCATAGTACGGCTAATCTTACCTGGTATATCGAGATTAGTAACAATGCGGATCGAACGTTGGGTTATTGGCTCCTGTACACTTATAATGCCACCATCCTCTCTCATGTTACTACTAAAGAGAACACTAATAGGAACAAAATTTGAGTATACATGTGTGAAATTCCATTGTATTGTATTTATTACCTCATTAGAACTCAAAATTACTCCACTCGTTTTATATGTTCAACTTATGATCGAATAGCTACTCTAACTCCAAATAAAACTAAACTTGAAATTGTAACCCGTAAACTGATACAGTTGAACCCGGATATATCGAATCTGAAGGTGAACACAAAAAGTTCGATGTATAGGTAATTCGATATATGAAATAATAGGCCCTCAGGTAAACGGTGGCTTACCGGTTAGTGCATCTGAGAGCCGCTAACTTACTGCACGCAACTCGGGGAAAAAAGCAAGCACACTTTATTTACCCGCAAAAAATATTGCTGGTTCACTTTCAACTGCAAACATTGAAAAGTTCAAGCTGATTCTTTTCTTTACACTTGTAGCGGCCATCGCTTGCGGAAAATAAACTCGTGAATAGGCACTCAACCCACACGACGACGCCTCGAAAATCGGATAGAAGGAATGTTGACGTCCGAGGTAGCATGAGGGCTAGCCGAACAGGCTGACAGGGCTCAACTGACAGCACTATCTCTTCTCCACCTCCAGGTACCAGAATACCTCAAAGTGTACAAACAAGTGCACTATGAGGTCTTCTGCGTCGCGCCGCATTCGATATGTCGAATGTGCGGGTGAACGAGCGTTCTTTATACGCGTGCACCAGCCCGATACATTTGCATGGAATTTTGAAGAGTATTTTACAGCTGTTCGATATACAGAATAAATAGTTATAAGTTGGCTTGATATATCCGCGTACGACTGTATCTCCGTCACCACATATATGGCATCGTATTGATCAGCTGTACAAAATACGTATCAGATTTAGTCACACTAACTTCCTTCAGCTCTTTCTGGCCTCGCACAGCCCTTGAATGGTATCGCCTCCCCAAAGAAATCCTAAAGAGTACTAATAAACGCAAGTTTCATGCAACATCAACTAGCGTACGTTGTGTAATCTGAATTTGTTAATTACTTACTATGTTCCTTTTAAATTCTTTGTAATATCAGGTAATATGGCATAATTGTAACGCTGCCTTTCTGGTGCGCACTGAAGTTTCTTCCACGTACCACCAGGTAAAATTATATGATTAAAAAGTCACTTTTTAATAGTTGCATTATTTGTTTAGCCTGCTCAACCCACTTCCTTCCGTAATGCCTTCGAGTGCTGACGGCGCAAATAAATATATTATTAAACTGTAAAAATATTTCTTGGATGAGGGGTGGTCACCTTCGGCAATGTTTAATCATCATCATCAGACCATATTTATGTCCATGGTAGGACGAAGGCCTCGCCCAGCGATCTCCAATGACCCCTATCCGGCGATGTATAAAATATGTGCATTATTTAAAGCTACATAGTTTAACGCTACGTAGCTAAACTCAGTTTATCTTCTGGAATGACTAGTCAGCTGTTCCTCTTTGCCGCTTATTTAGTCTGTGCACGAAACTCTCTCGTCTTATTTGCTCAAATGACAACCTAATTAACGAGCTCTTGAAACTCATATCGCTTTGGTAAATAAGTTCCTATGTGTTTTGGACTCGCGCTAACATAAAAAACGTACATTACTTTATAAATGCAGTGGAAGAAATTGCCGCGAAAATACAAAGCCGTGTAATACATTTGAGCTTTTCATTACATGCCTATAGCCAGGAAGTTTATGCAACCAAATGATTGTGTATTATTAAATTCTCAAATTCCTACGGCATTTGACCTATGTGGAGAAGCCAGTTTAACTTTTAAATGATTCACAATTCGATTTTGTGATGTTTCGACCATATATTCGATAGAGAGAAATGTGCATGACCAATAGGAACATATGTTGGAGGCAAGAATTCTTATCAAATTTTGCAAAATAATCTGTGTTTACCAACTGAACAGCATATTTCTACTCTTGAACAGATAGGAAATTGAAATGAATCACATGCATCAAAGTTTGCAGTGCGAGTATTACGAAGTACAGTTTCAGTTTTATTTCTTTCAATTTATGATATATGATAGTTGATGTGATGACTTCAATTTCCTGTTTTATGTTTAGGCTACACTGACACTGCACTAACTATATTTTTTGTCATAATACAGAATACAGGCCGCAGAGTGCGGCTCATAAACACATCGAGATAATGAGGTGTAATTTCTGGATACATTTCAAGCTATGGGTAATATAGGAGCCCCTTTCTCACAATTATGTCTTGTTTGCGAGCGCGTTTGCTGAAAGTGGACTGATTGTCCGCGCTTTCCGTATACCTACCGAAGTGACTGTGACAGCCTTTCGCTGTTTAAAGCTTTAAGCCTTTCGATGCCAAGCGCGCCTGAAATATACACAAACAACACGCTTGTCCAGAACCAGAAAGGTCGCAAGCATCATGCGAAGGGAGGGATTACCCTTGTACGGGTTAGTTGCATCCTTGAGCAAAAAAGAAAAACCGGGGAGTGACAAGTCATTTTTAACAACGGGCTGTCGCTCTTATCGTTATCACAAATGACGACTTACGCCAACGTACTGCGCTTTGTCGGGAAGCTGTTATGGTTCATTCTTTAGAAACGGTATTTATTTTTTGCCGCAACGTAACTTACGTCATCGGCGAAGATTTTAAAATATAAAGGTCATCTGTCAAGCGGTGGTACCTAGGTGACATGAACGCCCGACAAAGATGGACTTGTACAGTCACTTTCTTTTGGAAGCGCTGATAACGTTGCAATTTAAATCACAATAGAACTTCATACATGGTATTTTTCCTAACAGTTTAACAGAAGGCTAATCAGTCCTGATATTATTAAACGTATTACTTTTTAGCAAAGACACTCTCCGATGACTTCAATATATATACAATAAAGGGCTCTGTAATTTCCACCGTGACCTTACGTAGGTACGTTGGCGCACTTCATGTAATAATCCCAGTCAGCCTACTCACATATACCGCATTACTAATCACATCTACCATGGCCTCGGCTACATCCCAAGAAGCAATTGCCTACCTATCTTGATTACTTGAAACGCGGTAGGCTTAAGACAGGCCAAAATTCGAATAGGAATGCGTAGTATAGAATTAGTATGGAACGTACCGTGATATAGAACGTATGCGTTACACTCGAGTCTGTCCAGAATCGCACAGTAACATTCATTTACTTTGACTATTCATTTATCATCAGTGTTAATAAACAAAACGCATGCTGTGCCGATCTTTCCCCCCACCTCACCCCAAATTCAGTTGGGCGCAGGCTACCACCCTGCGTCTGCTACGAACAAATACGTACCCTTCACCCGCCCGCCTCCACCTTATATTCCCTGAAGTTTACAGTACCCCCAACTGCCGGTGCTGTGGCACTCACCCGGCTACGCTTCCGCATATGCTATGGGAGTGCCCAGCACAGTACACTCACATTCACACCACGACCCTCTCGTCGAGGTTGCGTGAGGCTCTGCGGAGCTCCGCCCTCGACGACCAAACCTGGGCGACACAGCACGCCCGTGAGGCGGCGGCGAGGCAAGTCTCGACGTCCCCTCATCGCTATGTTTGCGTCGTGAAGTCGCCTGAGCTTGCACAAGTTATACAATTCTACGCTCCAATATTCCATCATCAACAGTTCGCGCTTGTCATCACGAATAAGCTAAAAAGCAACCTTGCCTTCAGAACGTATAGTCAGCGTCAAAAGCTTTCGTACCCCAGAAGGTGAAAAAATATTTATGTTTCTACGCCTTAGTCACGCATCGTAGTATTCGGATTTATAGCGTATACTGGTCTAGAGTAAACAAAACAAAAGTTTTGCATTGTTTTACTGGCTGCGGGCGAATCAGCGTTGAAAATGAACTTTTGCGCAGAACCTCGGCCGCGTAAACTTTTGGCGGCGACTGTGCGATTGAACACCTGCATTTTCTTTATTCTGCACACAATTTTTTTAATGAATGGCCTTCCAGCCAACGTCATGCAGTGCTTACACTTGGTTAATTTTCACGACAGCCATCTCAGACATGACTTATTAAGTAGAAGAACTGAACTATTATGTAGTACGTCATTATGATCACCAATCAGGTGTAATAAATATGTAAACAAATAAAGGATAATAACATTGCCTATGAAATTTTACTAAAATCCCAGGACTAGCTACTTCAAAACTTCGAATGTTCGTCTTGTGTACATCCCTATACTTTTTAGAAAACTGGAAGGGAGAAATTCAAGGGTGAAATTGACATCTCTTGTGGCACCATGGCAGAAAAGGGAAGGTATGGCTTAGTGGGCCCATATGAAAGGATCAGCTGCGATTGTGCTACTCACGCACAAGGAACGACACTTTTGTATTTTATTTATAGGCAGTAAAGTGATAAATGGTGTCAGTGGACGCTGGCGTGATAATGACAATACCACCGTACCGATATGGGCCATAAACGATTCTAATAGGGGAACATTTCTGCAAACCCTCACGGTCCTTTCTCATGTTTGTTCAATTGTTCAAACACGTTAAATTTATGGTAGGAGAATATTATTACAGAATTACCGAAGAATTGTACCAGTAATTATATCATGGTGCTGCGATCTGATTCAGCAATAGAGTTAGTTAAGAACAGAACAGCAGAATGCCATAGCAACTTTGGTGATTCTAGCCGAAAACAATGTCTTCTTGCAACACTTTGCGGACATAACTCAAAAAGGGTGTGGTCTGTGATTGGAATCGTTCTCTATTTTTACACGACAAACTACATTAGCACGTCCCGGTGTCTTTTCGCATAATTTCCAATACTCCTCAGCGTACGTTGTGGTAAAAGGATATGAAGACCTTTAGTATTTATGGAATTTCGTGAAGGTATATGGGAATGGCCCAAATGATAAGACACGTGCGCTGCATGTTGAGGATAGAATGTTTATGTTTTGAGGTATCGGTTTGTACTAAGCAAAAAAGCTTGTGAAATAATTCGGACAGCCTTCATATGCACCGAAGATCCGGTATGGAAAAATTCTGCTTTGATATAATGCAAATATACTCAGTCAAATAGCTTCTGTATTCCTTTGTAAGAATACTACGTCTGGGGCTGCAGCCAAGTTTTCTACTTCTGTGTCTTTTAATTGCACACACTGGACACAATTTTTTTGTGGTACGTTTCAAGCTGCAAAATAATCGCACAAACACGCCTTTTTCATGACATAACTGAAGACGCCAAAAATATTTCTTAGTAATGTCTTCATAAATGTTTGCCTTAAGAAATAAATTCACTTTCAAAGCACGTAACCTGGGTTTATTGTCTCAAATACATTACACCTAAAGTGCAAAAGAAGTTTGGAAGCACGTTCGCATGTTAACGAAAACAGCCAGCAATTTTTTTAGGAAGACGTTGGTACAGAAGAAAGAAACGAAACAAGAACGGTAACTAAATGACCTGCATTTGGGAATATGCCATCTCGCGGGAAAACGCCAAACTAAGCAGCGATAAAGGGATAAAGAAACAGCGGTGCCGCTGGCTTCGAACATGCAAACTCACAATTGTGGTATCAGTGATCCTAATCTGTGGTCACGCAGAACGTTCGGCTATCGGTTCGACGTGTTGCGGAGGCAAAAACTTGGTTTATATACGTACCACAATAAATTCTGCGACCTTGTTATGAAAACTGCGATTTTGGAACGACTTTTTTGCCATTTCAAGAGCTGCTGCTGCAACTAGCTGAAAGCTGAGTCATTGAAGTTGATAAATCCCCGGTAATACGTCGATCGATGCAATAGGCTCATCGCAAATTGATTTTTACTGGCCAAAAAAGCCTCCAAAATTTGGCCTTTTCCATAGACACCCATACTTCGAAATTCGCCCGCAATTTGGAACGGGTTTTCTGTCCTAAATAATGGTACCGCTTGCATGAGATGTCGGGCTAAGCTCCTAGAGCCTATTTCCACGGTAATATTTTGAAAAATGGCTTCTATGATTAGTTATTTGTGAAAAACGACGCTCTCCCATAGAAAATGCGCATGTTTTCAGAGGTGGCCGCTAGAGGCGCTGTTCGACGATGTCCCAGATTCCTGGTATTGTGATTGGTGGAGCAACGCCACCGCTAATCTCGCCGGTCATTTTTCCGACCTGGAACATTCCAGATCGCTTGGGAACTTACAAACAGTACGAGAGATGCGGAGCTCTTCACCTTTGAAACTGACACGAACAGACGACATGCAACTATTCCAATACGGGCTAGCTTTTTCTTTTTTTGCTCGCCGCCAGTCCGCCAGCCCCTTGTAGCAGACGACGCGCGCTGCGGAACCGTTCTACTGACCGCAGCGCCAATTTTGCGTCATGACGCGGAGAAGCGGTGAACTACGCTCCGGAGGCTCCGGTCGGCACACCTACCCATCTAGCCACCGTACCCTGGGGACACCGGCCGTCCGGCTCATGACGTCACCTGAAGTGCGCGCCTATTGGTGCCGGCTCGTATGCATCCGCCTTTGAGGGGCAAATGCCGCTGTCTTCTAAAGTTGTATCCGACTTCTTTGTTTTTTATAGATTGGGGGAGTGGGTCCAACGAGGGCTCTGCGCTGAGGCATTTTTTATTGAAAATACAGGTGGCGCCACCGTCACTTTCTTCCGAATGAGCGGAAGGACGGCCGGCCGGACGCTTGTCGCGTCGGAGACCCTACCGCAGCGGCATTGAGCATTGACAGGCGGATACTCGGTGGCGGTAACACTGAGATTATTCCCCACCGATCTATTGTTGTAAATAAAATGGAAAAAGAGCGGCGGAAAGAACGAAAACGACGCAACAACGACGGTGCGTCGAGCAGACGACAGCTACTCAGCCCGCGACACGGTGTAAGAAATACTTTAGGTGAGAGAACGACGCGGAGGGAGCGCTTTGTGGGGAGAGGCGGAATGAGTTCTCGTTCCGCCGCGCGCCGAGGGGTGGCACGCCGAACTCAGGTGGAAAAAAAGCAGGGAAAAGATGGATACAACCTGATCTCTTAAAATTGTAGGCAGCGGTACAAGCTAAATTTTTGAAAAAGGTATACAAATATGCTAGATAAAGAACATGTGTAGTATACCTGATTAAATCAAGCAGGCTAGGTGACTACTTGTCGCCACCCCGCTTCAAAGGGGATGCCACTAAATCATCATCATCATCATCATCACGGGTAGCGCCCGCATGCTCGTGCTGCGGAGGCCGCGCATTGCACGCTGGTTTCTTTTGTCGGTTTGTCGCTGCCGTTGTTTTTTGTGTGGTTTTTCGAAACTGTGCTCGTGGCCAGGTGTCTGTGCGCGGAGGAAGAATGGGCAAGTGCTTTGTGCCGTTTTGCAATAGTGGCTACAAATCTTGCAAGGAGAAGTACGCGCTTTTCACGCCGCCAGCCAACGAAGAAAGGCTTCAGGCATGGAGGCGAGCGATACCACGAAAAGACCGCGTGCTGCAAAGAACGGATCGTGTGTGTGAGAGACACTTTGCTCCCCATTTTATCCTAAAGACTTGGTCCGCAGAGATTAACGGTCATGTTTTAATGTCGGGGAAGAGGAGAGCCGGGCTTGCCAAAGACGTTCTGCCGTCTATTTTCGATGGTGCGCCGGGCTACTTGCCAAAAAAGATTAAGAGCCCTCGAAAGAAGATAATACGGCAGACGTGTGGCGAACTGTCCTGCACATCCGCATGTGGAAAACGTTGTGAAGAGTCCCAACCTCATTTGCTTGCAGAAAGTGCAGTACCGGAGCAAAGGGCTGCTGAAGCAAACAATGACGTCGGCGACGCTACTGAAGCCCAAGCTGGGTATTCTAATAAGTCAGCATTTGATGAACTCTTCACCTCGGCTTCAAGCATGTCCCTTCCATCTTCATCGTGGGCAGTCCATCGAATTGATACGGATGGGCTTAGGGATGTTTTGTTTGCCGATGCTTCTGTGCTTCACGCTAGCTGTGATGGACCCGATTTGCCATTTAACCGAAAGTCTGTGCACGTCAAAAGCGACATGACTGTGCAAGTGTTTATTTTTGGTAAGCCTGTTGCATCTGGTGATGTAGGCATCAGTTCGCTTGCTACATCCGTGTCCGAAGTTAAAGATACAGTACGAGCAGTGGCCAATTTAGACGTTTGCTGTGGAGGGCCAAGCTTGAAAGATTTTCCTAATGTCACACCTCAATGCGCTTACATCGACTGTCAAAGGAAATGGAGACACAACAAATGCCCACTGGTATCACCCGGTAGTGCCATTTGTCGGTCATGCAGAGCATTGGCTGACACTTTGAGGATACATAATGACCGACGGATTGCAAGAGCTCGACAGAAGCAACCACTTAAGTGCATCAGGCTTTCTGTGATGCCTGCTGAAAAAGAGAAGCTTGACGCCTTGCGGAAAGCGAAAGCCGCATTGCAACAGTCACGCGCACGACTGATGAAGCGCAACCAACTGCTCGCAAAAGAACTTCAGAACAGCAGAAAAGAAATAATGAAGCTACAGCATGAAGAAGTCAGAGATAAGCTTCAAAGGCTTGATATTCCTCCAATGCAGCTTGTTCTCCTGGAAGAATGTATCTCTGCTGCTAGAGCAACAAGTGCAAAGAACAGAAGGTACTCCGACGACTGGCTGCTGCTGTGCCTCCTGATGCATATTAGAAGCCCCGCTTCTTACTCCTTTCTGCGAAACAACGAGGTGTTACCTTTGCCATGTGTTTCCACGATAAGGAAATACATTAGCATGGCGGGCCTGAAATGTGGCTTTGACGATGAGTTTTTCACAGCTCTAAAGGTTAAAATCTCCAGCAAGGCGGCCTTTCAGCGCAGAGGAATGCTCATCCATGATGAAATTCAAGTCAGGAAACAAATGTCTGTAAACTCAAAAACGATGACTTACGCTGGTCTCGTTGATCATGGTGAGGATATTGGTCAGAAAAACGAGTTGGCTGATCACGGACTGGTTTTTGCATTCTCACCATTTGGTGAGAATTACTTGCAGCCAATAGCAGTGTTCGCTTCAAAAGGTCCGACGAAAGGGACACTTTTAGCCCAGTTACTGCTTCAATGCATTGTGCGCTTAGAGCAGGCTGGCGTTATCATTGATGGTGTTGTTTGCGACGGCGCATCCACTAATAGGGCGATGTGGAAGACGTTAGGAATCAGCGGTGCTAAAGGGCGTGTGGTTAATTCCTTTGAACATCCATCAGATCCATCAAGAAGAGTGTATGTGATAGCAGACGTGCCTCACCTTTTCAAGTGTATCCGGAACCGTTTGCATGACAAGAAAATCCTCCAGAGGAAGGGCAAGCTTATAAAATGGTCATGCTATGATGCCCTGTTTGTAGCAGACACTAAAAATGCTGGAGAGCTTCAAGTGTGTCCAAAGCTCTCTTACAATCATGTTGACCCCTTAAACATGCTCCGCATGAGAGTTAAGCTGGCCACCCAAATTTTCAGCAGGACTGTCGCAAAGGGATTGCAGTTTTACGCACGTCGAGGAGCACCGCGGCTGTATGATGTCGAGCCTACTGTGGAATTTACACTTCTGCTAAATGATCTATTTGATGCCCTCAACCGACGCTTTCCGGCTGAGGGACTGACACCAGGATGTAAGGACGTCCTCATCAAGGCATCTGCGTGGCTTGATCAGGCGCGGATCCAGGGGGGATGTCCGGATGTCCTGACCCCCCCCCTCAGATTTCTGTATCGCCCCCTCGCTGATAGGGGGATGGCACTGTCACAAAAAAATATGGCCACCAGCATTCTTCAAAATTATTTTTCGTGAGTACCAGTTAGAGCACTGCACGGGCCAATTTTTGCGGCCCGGGCCCGGCCCGGGCCCGTTTTCACATTGGGCGGCCCGCCCGAGCCCGATCAAAACTTTTATGGCGAGACCCGGGCCCGGCCCGGGTCCGGAAATAATCTACGTTACCCGCCCGGCCCGGCCCGCCACCCCTTTACCTTAAGCCCGAGCCCGGCCTGAGCCCGACTCGAAACCGGCCCGAACCCGGCCCGGGACCGAAAAATACATGTTTTTTAGAGTTGAGAAGCCCGAGAATAACTCGCAGAAAGCCCGAGCCCGGCCCGGGCCCGCGTCAAAAAACCCGAGCCCGGCCCGGGCCCGGGTCAAAAAGCACACGCCGTGCCCGAGCCCGGCCCGAGCCCGTGAAAAAACTCCTCTACCCGGCCCGGCCCGGCCCACGGGCCGGGCCGGGCCCGGGCTTTCGGGTAAGCCCGAGCCCGTGCAGTGCTCTAGTACCAGTGGTATCAGCCATGTAGAAGTAAAGCTAGCTCGCTCACAAGCTTAGTTGTACTCCGTAGGGGTGTGGTGGTGCGAAGTTGCCGTAGTTAATTTTTCTCATGAACACCTTGGACCTCCTGGCGCCGGCCGTGCCTTACTCGTTCCGTCGGTGGCGTCGTATGAACAAGGGGACGTCCCTTTTGCCAAGCACGCCTTCGCGCCTGATCAACTTAGTTCCGCATTGGGGTGTCATCGGTTGCCTCATTTGCTGTCATCGGTTCTGCGACCAACCTGCTTAATGAAAGAGATCTCTCGCTGAAGTGTTCATATATAAATAATAAGAACAGCTAAACTAATAACTACGCATAGGCGACTTTTTTTTTTTAACTGTAGCCCTCATTGTGATCACAGTTACACGTTGACAATATCCAGTACGAGCACAGTACCGTTCGTACGCTACAAGTTTTTCATTGTAACTTCGCAGTTTTATTGTCGTACATTTAGCATAGGAAGCTCAAAGCCGCCGGATCCTTTTATCTGAGTGGGCGTTCTCGCGGAGCGGGGCGAAGCCTCGAGCAGCGGCTGCGAAGTGAGGGAGCGTGACGTCAGCGGCCAACGCCAGCGTGCGGGCCTTGGATGGCGTCGCGTGGTTAGAGAAACGGGAGCGGATGCGCGCCTTGTGTAAAAGGATGACGTCACGTGGGAAACAAAACATGAAGACGCTGGCTCGCGCTCACGGCTACTACGCCACATCGTTCTTCTTGTAGGTGGCGTCGTGAGTCTTCATGCGCGGTGATTCGCATATCGCAAACAACCAGCGTAGTGGTTGCCGCGTTGGAGCGGAGCGTTACGCCCGTATTCAAGAACGTTCCTCTAGTCAACACAACACCTCGACTCAAGAGGAAAGATAGCACCGCAATCCCTCCAAAGAAGTGGTCACTGAGCTTCATGATCATTCATGGGAATTCTTCAGAATTGTCACGTCTTTATCACTCGAGAGGCGGCGCTGTGCTCAACAAGGTGAAGTGGAGGAAGAGCTTCGAGTCGAGGGCTGTTTGAGAATTGGGAAGTTAGTCCTACAAAGCAAACGAAAGTGTCTCAGCCGAACACAAAGAATCTTCTTAAGGAAATCAAGGTGTCCCAACAGAACTCCAACGACGGACCCGTGCTTACGCATTTATAACGAACCTGCGACATATCATCCCAAATTTTATTTTAAGAAACAAAACAGGCTAGATATACCGGGTGTTCAAAATTAAGCTTTATGGTTTTTTTAAAATTAGGCACTGGGAGGCACGTGAAGACTACCAGCGCAAATAAGTTGTGTGGCCAGGGGGACACAAAGTGAGATAATTATCGCTGTCAGCAGCCGAATTAACTAAAATTGAATATTTAACTTTTTATTGGCTGCAGTAAGTGTATATGTTTGTATTCACAAGTTAGAGGCAGTCGTGTTTCTACACAGTTTCACTTGGAAGAATTCTTCTAGCATGTCTATGCTCCGAGATATCCAACTCCAAATTTTAATGGTCGTTCGCATGATTACGCATGCAAGAGAGGGAGGATCGGCGCAAAGCTCCTCCATGATGTGACGCGGCTGTTGGGTGCGGCGTTTAGTCTGACAACGCGGCGGAGGCATTGGCAAAAATAATAACTGCCCCCCTTCCCCTCACGGCTGGCGAAATAACAAAAAAATCGAAGAACCCGTAACCGCTGTCGTTACACGCGACCGCGCAGCCTGTAAAGATGGCGGCAGCTGCCATGCCTAGGTCACTCTAGCCATGCCGAGATAATGGCGCGAGCGGAGAAGCCGGAGGGCAGCGCGCGTGCGTAATGGTGACTAGACGATCGGGCATGGTCCTTGTTTGGGCTACGCAAATAAAGTG